>NC_053024.1:121642188-121817981 GCF_003073215.2 Triticum urartu
ATATTCATAGATAAACTGATCATAACTCCACAAATTCATCGGATCTCGACAAACACACCACAAAACTAGATTACATCGGATAGATCTCCAAGAATATCGAGGAGAACATGGTATTGAGAATCAAAGAGAGAGAAGAAGCCATCTAGCTACTAGATATGGACCCGTAGGTCTATGATAAACTACTCATGCTTCACCGGAAGGGCAACAGAGTTGATGTAGATTCCCTTCGTGATCGAATCCCTCTCCGCAGGATGCCGGAAATGTCCCCAAGATGGGATCTCACGGGAATAGGAGGTTGCGGCAGTGGAAAAGTGTTTTCATGGATGCTTCTGGAGGTTCGGGAATATATGTGAAAATATAGGAGTAAGAAGTAGGTTAGGGGGTCACCAAGGGGCCCACAACATAGGGGGGCGTGCCCTCCACCCTTGTGGCCGCCTCATGGCTCTTCTGACTTGATCTCCAAGTCTCCTGGGTGTCTTCTAGTCCAAGAAAAATCATCGCGAAGGTTTTATTCTGTATGGACTCCGTTTGCTATTCCTTCTCCGCGAAGCTAAAAAAACAAGAAAAAACAGAAACTGGCACTAGGCTCTAGGTTAACAGGTTAGTCCCAAAAATAATATAAAATAGCATATTAATGCATTTAAAATATCCAAAACAGATAATCTAAGAGCATGGAACAATAAAAAATTATAGATACGTTGGAGACGTATCAAGCATCTCCAAGCTTAATTCCTGCTCATCCTTGAGTAGGTAAATGATAAAAATAGAATTTTTGATGTGGAATGCTACCTAACATATTTATCCATCTAATTTTCTTTATTGTGGCATGAATGTTCAGATCCATAGGATTCAAAACAAAAGTTAATATTGACATAAAAACTATAATACATCAAGCATACTAACAAAGCAATTATGTCTTCTAAAACTAACATGGCCAAAGAAAATTATCCCTACAAAATCATATAGTCTGGCTATGCTCCATCTTCATCACACAAAATAATCAAATCATGCACAACCCGATGACAAGCCAAGAAATTGTTTCATACTTTTGATGTTCCCAAACCTTTTCAACTTTCACGCAATACATGAGCATGAGCCATGGACATAGCACTATAGGTGGAATAGAATATGGTGGTTGTGGAGAAGATAAAAAGAAGGAGATAGTCTCACATCAACTAGGCGTATCAACAGGCTATGGAGATGTCCATGAATAGATATCAATGTGAGTGAGTAGGGATTGCCATGCAACGGATGCACTAGAGCTATAAGTTTATGAAATCTAAAAAAGAAACTAAGTGGGTGTGCATCAAACTTGCTTGCTCACAAAGACCTAGGGCAATTTGAGGAAGCCCATTATTGGAATATACAAGCCAAGTTCTATAATGAAAAGTTCCCACTAGTATATGAAAGTGACAACATAGGAGACTCTCTTTCATGAAGATCATGGTGCTACTTCGAAACACAAGTGTGGAAAAATGATAGTAACCTTGCCCCTTCTCTCTTTTCTCTCATTTTTTTTGTTTTTTTGTTGGGCTTCTTTGGCCTCTTTTATTTTTTGTGAAGAATGGAGACTCATCCTAACTTGTGGGGGAATCATAGCTTCCATCATCCTTTCCTCACATGGGATAATGCTCTAATAATGATGATCATCACACTTTTATTTACTTACAACTCGAGAATTACAACTTGATACTAGAACAAAAATATGACTCTATATGAATGCCTCCGGCGGTGTACCGGGATGTGCAATGACTCAACAGTAACATGTATAAAAAAATGAATGGTGGCTTTTCCACAAACACGATGGAAACTACATGATCATGCAAAGCAATATGACAATGATGAAGTGTGTGGAACGGTGGAAAGTTGCATGGCAATATATCTCAGAATGGCTATGGAAATGCCATAATAGGTAGGTATGGTGGCTCTTTTGAGGAAGGTATATGGTGGGTGTATGGTATCGGTGAAAGTTGCGTGGCACTAGAGAGGCTAGCATTGGTGGAAGGGTGAGAGTGCGTATAATCCATGTACTCAACATTAGTCATAAAGAACTCGCATACTTATTGCAAAACTCTTATTAGTTATCGAAACAAAGTACTACGTGCATGCTCCTAGGGGGATAGATTGGTAGGAAAAGACCATAGCTCGTCCCCGACCGCCACTCATAAGGAAGACAATCAATAAATAAATCATGCTCCGACTTCATCACATAATGATTCACCATACGTGCATGCTATGGGAATCACAAACTTTAACACAAGTATTTCTACAATCCACAATTACTCACTAGAATGACTCTAATATCACCAGCTTTATATCAATCATAAGGAATCAAACTTCTCATAGTATTCAATGCACTTTATATGGAAGTTTTTAGTATATCCCTCTTGGATGTCTATCATATTAGGACTAAATTCATAACCAAAGCAAATTACCATGCTGTTTAGAAATACTCTCAAAATAATATAAGTGAAGTAGGAGAGTTCAACAATTTCTATAAAATAAAACCACCGCCGTGCTCTAAAAAGATATAAGTGAAGCGCTAGAGCGAAATTGCCTAGCTCAAAAGATATAAGTGAAGCACATAGAGTATTCTAATAAATCACGATTCATGTGTGTCCCTCTCAAAAAGGTGTGTACAGAATGGATGATTGTGGCAAACTAAAAAGCAAAGACACATATCATACAAGACGCTCCAAGCAAAACACATATCATGTGGTGAATAAAAATATAGCCTCAAGTAAAGTTACCGATAGACGAAGACGAAAGAGGGGATGCCTTCCTGGAATCCCCAAGATTAGGATCTTGGTTGTACTTGAATATTAACTTGGGGTGCCTTGGTCATCCCCAAGCTTAGGCTCTTTCCACTCCTTATTCCATAGTACATCAAATCCTTACCCAAAACTTGAAAACTTCACAACACAAAACTCAACAGAAAATCGCATGAGATCCGTTAGTATAAGAAAATAAATCACCACTTATGGTATTGTTGAGAACTTATTCTTTATTTATATTGGTGTAATATCTACTTTATTCCAACTCCTTCATGGTTCATACCCCCCAATACTACCCATAGATTGATCAAAATAAGCAAACAACACAAAGAAAACAGAATCTGTCAAAAATAGAACAATCTGTAGTAATATGTAACTCTCGAATAATTCTATAACTCCAAAATTATGAAAAATTAGGAAAATAGAGGCAATTTGTATATTAATCTTCTGCATAAAGAATCATTATTTTATCGCGCTTTTGTTAAAAATTAGAATTGTTTTCCTGAGTGCAAAAGTTTCTATTTTTCAGCAAGATCAAATCAACTATCATCGTAAGCTATCCCAATGGTCTTACTTGGCACAAAAACTAATTAAAACACCAAAACACAATTACTACAATGGTAATAATGTGTATTTTATTCAAGATCAATAGCAAAACAAAAAACAAAAAAATAAAACTAGGTCTCCCAACAAGCGCTATTGTTTAACACCCCTAGCTAGGCACAAAAAATATAGATCTAGGTATTGTCATCTTTGTTATGCAATCCATAAGTAGCTCTCATAATAGATTCATATGGCAACTTAATTTTCTTTCTAGGAAAGTGTTCCAGGCCCTTCCATAATGGAAATTGAAATATATTGTTTCCTTCTTTCATATCAGTAATTGCACCAATCGTTCTAAGGAAAGGTCTACCAAGAATAATATGACATGTAGGATTGCAATATATATCAAGAACAATGAAATCTACGGGCACATAATTCCTATTTGCAACAATAAGAACATCATTAATCCTTCCCATAGGTTTCTTAATAGTGGAATCCGCAAGATGCAAATTTAAAGAACAATCATCAAATTCACGGAAACAAAACACATCACATAAAGTTTTTGGAATCGTGTAAACGCTAGAACCCAAATCACACAAAGCATGGCACTCATAATCTTTAATCTTAATCTTAATAGTAGATTCCCACTCATCATAAAGTTTTCTAGGAATAGAAACTTCCAATTCAAGATTTTCTTCAAAAGATTTCATCATTGCATCAACAATATGTTTAGTAAAAGCTTTATTTTGATTATAAGCATGAGGAGAATTCAACATGGATTGCAACAAGGAAATACAATCTATTAAATAACAATTATCATAATTAAAATCCTTGAAATCCAAAAGAGTGGGTTCATTGCTACTTAAATTTTTGACCACTCCAACCCCACTTTTATCAATTTTTCCATCAAGATCTATAAACTCTGAATCATTGGGACGCCTTCTAGCTAAAGTTGACTCATATCCAGTCCCATATTTATCAAGATTCATATTAGAAAACAAAGAATCAATAGGATTCACATCAATCACTTTAAGATCTTCATCATTATTTTCATGAAAACTAGAAGAACACGTTTTTACAAACCAATCTCGCTTAGCATGCATCTTAACGGTTCTTTCTTTGCACTCATCAATGGAGGTTATCATAACCTTTAGAGATTCATTAATATCATGATTTGGTGGAATAGATCTAAGTTTCAAAGAATCAATCTCAAGAGAAATTCTATCCACGCTCCTAGCCAAATCATCAATCTTAAGCAATTTTTCTTAAGCCAAAGCATTGAAACTCTTTTGCGAAATCATAAATTCTTTAATACTATTCTCAAAATCAGAGGGCATCTTATTATAATTTATATAATAATTGTTGTAGGAATTACCATAATTATTAGAGGAATTACTAGGAAATGACCTAGGATTAAAGTTACCTCTATACGCGTTCTTACCAAAATTGTTCCTAGCAACAAAATTCACATCCATAGGTTCATTATTATTCTCAATCAAAGTGGACAAAGGCGTATCATTAGGATCAATAGTATTACTATTGCTAGCAAATAATTTCATAAGTTTATCCATCTTTCCACTCAAAACATTAGTCTCTTCAATTGTATGCACTTTTTTACTAGTGGAAGATCTTTCGGTATGCCATTGCGAATAATTAACCATAATGTTATCTAGGAGTTTAGTAGCTTCTCCTAAAGTAATTTCCATAAAAGTACCTCCCGCATCCGAATCTAAAAGATTTCTAGAAACAAAATTCAATCCGGCATAAAAAAATTGTATAATCATCCACACATTCAAACCATGAGTAGGGTAATTTCGTATCATCAATTTCATCCTCTCCCAAGATTGTGCAACATGTTCATGATCAAGCTGCTTAAGATTCATAATATCATTCCTAAGGGAGATGATCATAGAGGGAGGAAAATACTTGGAAATAAAAGCATCTTTACACTTATTCCATAAATCAATACTATTTTTACGCAAAGATGAGAACCAAGTTTTAGCATGATCTCATAGTGAGAAAGGAAATGTTGGGGAACGTTGCATGGAAAACAAAAAAAGTCTATGCACACGCAATGATCTATCCATGGATATGCATAGCTACGAGAGAGGGAGAACATCTTTGTACCCTTGAAGATTGCTAAGCAGAAGCGTTTTATCAACACGGTTGATGTAGTCGTACACCTTCACGATCTGTCCCGATCAAGTACTAAACGTACGACACCTCCACGTTGAGAACACGTTCAGCTTGATGACGTCCTCGCCTTCTTGATCCAGCAAGACGGGCGAAGTAGTAGATGAGTTCCGGCAGCACGACGGCATGGTGACGGTGTTGGTGAAGAACAATCTCCGCAGGGCTTTGCCAAGCACAACGAAAACTATGACGGAGGATAAACTAGAGGGGACGGGGTTGCCGGCACACGGCTTGGTGATTCTTGATGTGTTCCAGGTGCTAGCCCTACCCCTCTATTAATATGTTGAGCCCTAGGGTAGTAACTTGGAGAAAGAGCTTCCTCAAAGTCGGTTTTGCCCATAAGGAAGAGTCCTTCTCAGACTTCCAGGACCAGACGCCACAATCCTTGGCGTCTGGCCCAGACGCCATGGGCCTCGGCATCTGGCCCAGGTCCAGACGCCAGGGTCTCCGGCATTTGGCCCCCTGGCCTCCGCAAAACTCCTTTTGCATCGACCTAAAGCCCTGTGGGCTTTACCCCTTGGCCCAACCATATCATATATATATATATATATATATCAATGTTTACCTCCGGACCATTCCGGAGCTCCTTGTCATGTCCGTGATCTCATATGGGACCCCAAACAACATTCATCACCAACAAGAAAACTCATATAGTACTATATCGTCAACGAACGTTAAGCGTGCGGACCCTACGAGTTCGAGAACTATGTAGACATGACCAAGACACGTCTCCATTCAATAACCAACAGCGGAACCTGGATGCCCATATTGGCTCCTACATATTCTACGAAGATCTTTATCGGTTGAACCGTTATGACAACATACGTAATTCCCTTTGTCCATCGGTATGTTACTTGCCCGAGATTCGATCGTCGGTATCTCTATACCTGGTTCCATCTCATTACCGGCAAGTCTCTTTACTCGTTCCGTAATACATCACTTCGTGACTAACTCCTTAGTCATTTGCTTGCAAGCTTTATGTTGTGTATTACCGATAGGTCCCAGAGATACCTCTTTGATACTCGGAGTGACAAATCCTAATCTCGATCTATGCCAACTCAACAAACACCTTCGAAGATACCTGTAGAGAATATTTATGATCACCCAATTACGTTGTGAAGTTTGATATCACATAAGGTATTCCTTCAATATCCGGTAGTTGCATAATCTCATAGTCGAAGGAATATGTATTTGACATGAGGAAAGCAATAGCAATAAACTGAACGATCATTATGCTAAACTTAACGGATGGGTCTTGTCCATGACATCATTCTCCTAATGATGTGATCCCGTTATCAAATGACAACACATGTCCGTGGTTAGGAAACCTTAACCATCTTTGATCAACGAGCTAGTCTAGTATATGCTCACTTGGGACACCGTATTTGTTTATGTATCCACACATGTATTTAAGTTTTCGATCAATACAATTCTAGCATGAATAATAAAACTTTATCATGACTAAGGAAATATAAATTAACAACTTTATTATTGCCTCTAGGGCATATTTCCTTCAGGAAATAGCTTCAATTTAACAATATAATTATCCACATATTTCTTCTTTTGCATATCACACAACTCAACGAAATTTTTCAGATGGGATGCGACATCTTCACTAGGAAGGCCAGAAAATTGATCTTTCATAACAAGATTCGGCAAAGCAGCAATAATTTCATAAGATTCTGCACTAGTGTCGGGAGCAATCAGAGTACTAATTAAATCATTGTTATTAGTATTGGAAAAGTCACACAATTTGGTATTTTCTTGAGCCATCATGACAAAGCAAGCAACCAACACTTGAGTAAGCAAAATGCAAACGAAAAGATGAATGGGGCGAAGAAAAGGCAAATCTTTCCGAAAGTAGTTTTAGAAGTGGGGGAGTGGAAAACGAGAGGGAAATGGCAAATAATGTAATGCAAGAGATGAGCGTTTATGACGGGTACTTGGTATGTCTTGACTTGGCATAGATCTCCCCGGCAACGGCGCCAGAAATCCTTCCTGCTACCTCTTGAGCTTGCGTTGGTTTTTCCCTTGAAGAGGAAAGGGTGATGCAGCAAAGTAGAGATAAGTATTTCCCTCAGTTTGAGAACCAAGGTATCAATCATGTACGGGAAGAATGCACAAATCACCAATACCTGCACAAACAATCAAACACTTGCACCCAACGCGATAAAGGGGTTGTCAATCCCTTCACGGTCACTTGCAGAAGTGAGATCTTATAGAGATAGATAAATAAAAATAAACAAAAGATAACATATTTTTGGGTTTTTGGTTGTATATGTCTGAAAATAAAAGATTGCAAAATAGTAGATCAGAAACTAATATGATGGAAAATAGACCCGGTAGCCATAGGTTTCACTTGAGGCTTCTCTCTTGAAGGCAAATAATATGGTGGGTGAACAAATTACTGTCGAGTAATTGATAGAAAAGCACAAAGTTATGACGATATCCAAGGCAATGATTACATAATATAGGCATCATGTCTGTGTCAAGTAGACCGACTCCTGCCTGTATCTACAACTATTAATCCACACATCGACCGACTCCTGCCTGCATGTACAGTATTAAGTTCATGAAGAACAGAGTAACACTTTAAGTAAGATGACATGATGTAGAGGAATAAACTCAAGCAATACGATGTAAACTCCATCTTTTTATCCTCGATGGAAACAATACAATACGTGCCTCGCTACCCCTACTCTCACTGGGTGAGGACACGGCAATATTGAACCGAAAGCTGAGCACTTCTCCTATTGCAAGAAAAACCAATCTAGCTAGCCAAACCAAACCAATAGTTCGAAGAGAATTACAAAGATATCAAATCATGCATATATGAGTTGAGAGAAGATTCAAATAATATCATAGATAAACTGATCATAAATCCACAATTCATCGGATCTCGACAAACACACCACAAAAGAAGATTACATCGGATAGATATCTAAGAATATCGAGGAGAACATGGTATTGAGAATCAAAGAGAGAGAAGAAGCCATCTAGCTACTAGCTATGGACCCGTAGGTCTATGATAAACTACTCACGCTTCATCAAAAGGGCAATAGAGTTGATGTAGATGCCCTCCGTGATCGAATCCCCCTCTGGAAGGATGCTAGAAAAGGCTCCAAGATGGGATCTCACGGGAACAGAAGGTTGTGGCAGTGGAATAGTGTTTTCGTGGATGCTTCTAGAGGTTAGGGAATATATTTGAATATATAGGAGGAAGAAGTAGGTCAGGGGGTCACCAAGCACTATTGCAGGATGCTGCTAACGAGACACTGTGATCAGAGACCCTTCGATGAAACTGTGTGTGATGCCATAATCGCAAACGGTGGTGTAAAAAACCGTCAAAAAAGGTGCAAAACGTTTGTGATGGCGGAGCCATCAAACACGGTTCAGATTTTAGTTGCGTGTGCGATGCAGGGCATACAATTCAGTTCAATTAACTGTTTGTGATGAGGAGGAACAAAAGAAACGGGCAGCCAGATGGAGGAGTGTGCCATATACAGCATACGGTTCACTCGGATGAACTGTTTGTCATTAGGAAACACAAAAGAAACGGTCAGCCAGATGAAGGTGTGTGCGATATACGACATGCGGTTCACTCGGATGAACTGTTTTCGTTGAGACATGAGAACAGAAACGGATCAACTTAACAAGATGTGTGTGATACGCAACAAACATGTCTATAATCAGAAATGTGTGTGAAGACCGATAATAACACAGACGGTTGCGGCTAAGAAGACATGTGTGTTCTGCGATGGGATTGCATACAGAACAACACTATTCTAATCCCAGGATTAGAATAGTTATTTGGATCACAACGCCCTATATAGGAGCCGCGGTGGTGTTCCCGAACTCCTCAAACTTCTCCACCAGTCTTGTCTAAAAAAAGAACACCCACTACCCATACCTCATCACAACTCCCCCGATCCATTGGCCATCCATGACCATCTCCAAATCCGCCGCCGCTGACCCTGCCTCCTCTCGGCGCGTCACCGCTCGCGCCTCCTTCCGGCGTGCCGCCGCCCCCACCTTCTCCCGGCGCGCCACCGCCCACCCCTCGTGGCAGCGAGCCGCCGCCCCCCACCTCCCGGCGCGAGACGGCGCCGCCTTCTTCTGGCGAGCTACACTCCACACCTCCTCTGGCACGAGGCGGCCCCCGCCTCCTTTCGGCGAGCCGCCAACCTCGCATCCTTCTGCCGCGTCTCTGCCCTCTCCTTCCGGCGTGAAACCGCTCCCGCCTCCTCCTAACCCAGTCGATGGCCGGCATCCTAAAACCGATGCACGTGGCTCTGTTGTTGAAAATGCTACTGATGGGCTCATCTCCCATAGCGTGCCGCTGCCCCCTATGTGTCCCAGCTGCCCATGTCGCGTTGCCCCGCAGCACCGTTGTTGGCAGCGGAGAGGGTGGCTGGAGGGCACGCGTCGCAGGCGAGAACCCCACCCCTTGGACGGCAGTGAGTGAACTCCATCCCCATCACTCTGCTCCAGATTCGTGCTCTTCCGTTGACCCGATCCATAAGCTAGGCTTGTCGTGTGCTCTGCCATGTAAGTGTTCGTCAAAATGTCTAAGAGGTTTCCTATAGAAAAAACAATCGATGTTACTTCATTAGCTATGCCCTCTATGCTGAATTCTAGCCAACAGAATGAAAACGCCCTTTTGATGTTTATGGCAGGTCAAACAAAGCTTTCATGGCAGGTCAAACAAAATGATGGTAGCAGGCCGAACAAACTGCATGTGTACAGGAAATAAATCTGATCTTCCTACTTGCTAGAAGACACAATATACAGATGTATTGCTCCTATCTAAAAATAAATTTCTCATTGAAAAATGTGTAAAATTTCGATTTGCACATGTTCCTGGTTGCAAATTTTGTGTGTTTCTATAAGAAAAAGAACGATAATGAATAAAGATGACCGAGGAGAAGTTCATAGTGTGATGCAAGGAGTTTCAAGTGTTGTGCCATCATTGACTAGCAGTTCAACAAGAAAACCTACATCAGTTCTATTAGTATAATTCCATCAGAAAAAATCAAGTTATGCTACTTGATGTTGACAACAACAACAAAATGCCATTTTTGCGGCAAAATTATGTAATAAATTATAGTGGAATAATGTGCTCCCAAAAAGTGTTACTGGTGTCCATAAGAACGCAACATTTTTTCTATTTTCCTTTCCTTTTTTTGTATATATAAGAATGCATAAAACTTGAGCCGGTCCGGGACATATTGTCGAGAAGTTCATGTATAAATGGACTTGTTAACTCTGAAAGTTCAAAATTAATAAAATGGAGAGTTCAAAGAAAATGACAAACAAAAAGTTCAAACAATTCCAATGGATTTTGATGGGTCTTTCTCATTTATAAATAAAACCAGAAGTTCAAATTAAAGTAGATGAGTGGTTCGAGTTTTATTACAAACCTATCATTTTTTCCATTACTAAAAGAAATAAAATGAAGAAGTTCAAATTTTAAAAATGGAGCAGTTTGATATTATACTTGAAAACTCAAAGTTTTCCGGTTACTATAGAAAAAAACCAATAAGTTCAATTCAAAATAACAAAGAAGTTCAATTAGAAAAAGCATAGAAAATAAGAATATAAGAAAATAGAAAATAACACGTTCAACTAGTACCGGGATTGCATTTTACATAGGAATATAAGAATAAAAAATAAAAAGCTTAGAAAGTTTGTTGCAAGAATTTCACGTGCTCCTCCTGGTGAAGTTCAAGATCTCTAGTGCGAGACGTCCAACCTTCAATTACATGTAAAAAACAGGCAAAAAACGACGTTGTTTTTTCCATTTTTCAAACTACTCTCAAACAACAAAAAATTGTAACGTCTGTCTATATGAAAAGGATGCTCCTATTCATAAGCTTTCCAACGGTATATTATATGTTACATTCCGATGTACAGTTTGAAAGTTTCATGTATACCAATTAAAACACGTTTTTGTGTAATGAAAAAATTATGTTGAACCATCACAAGTATGAAAAAATGATAAACACGGGAAAGTTGCGTGTTTTCAACAACTTTTCATTGATATATCATTTGCTCAATTCTGGTAAGTGGTTGGGGAGTTACAGGTAAAAAATAACACGTGAAAAATAGAGTGAAGTTCAAAAAGAACTGATCCAGAAATTCAATCTCTTCACGAAGTGCTTTTTCGGAGACTCTGTTATTTTGATGAAGGCAGAACGCATGATCTCAGAAGTTCAGATCGATAACTGCCAGAAGTTCACGTAGTACACGGTGTGCATTTTGTATTAAAAAGGAATGAAAATGCAAAGCCTAAAGTTTTCTTGCTAGAAGTTCAAGTGCTCGGCCGGAGAAAGTTCAAAAATTCTTGTGATAGAGGTGAAAACAACACAGAAGTTCAACTACTACAAATGAAAATACGTCACAGAAGTTCAACGTGAAAACAACAGGAAGTTCACCTACTACTCTAAATGCATTTCAGATGAAAAACTTTCAAAATCATCATGAGTATGAAAAAATGATCAACACGGGAAAGTTGCGTGTTTACAGCAACTTTCCATCGGTATATCACCCACTCAATTTCCGTGAGTGGGATGGAGAGCCACGACCAGTGAATGAAGATCTACGAGCAAAAAAATCATGTGAAAAACAGAGTGAAGTTCAGGTACACACACCGAGAAGTTCAGGTTCTTCACGCGGTGCATTTTCAAAGAATCTGTTCCGCGATAGAGGCAGAACTAATAATCCCGCTGTTTTCGGAATTACTTGAAAACGGCTAGGAATCAGAGAAAACCATCAACATGAAAAAGTTTTGCATTTTCCGTAGCTTTTCAACGGTATATCATTCGCCAAATTCCGATAAAGTTTGTAGAAATTACGGCAAAAATACGTTTTTCGCCATTTTCAAAACTGATTTAAAACCGTAAAGAATTGGGAGAAACAATACATACCAAAAAGTTTAGCATTTGTTCAAGATTTCCAACGCCATATCATTTGCTGCATTCGGACGCACGGTTAAAAAATTAGCTCGAAAATACGAACTCGGTAGGACTTGGACCATTTTCTAAATTACTCTTAAACCATTCAAAATTAGAAAAAAAACTTTCAAGATGGAAAAGTAGCGCATTTTCATAAGCTTTCCAACTCCATATCATATGCCTCCATTGGATTACCCGTTTAGAAATGACATCGAAAAAATGAACTCAGCTGCTCGGTTTATGAAATTTTACGTTTTTTCAAATTACTCTTTAACCATAGCGAATTAGAAAAAACTTTCAACATTTGGAAGGAGCGGTTTTGCAGCAGCTTTCCAACGCCATATTATATGCCTCATTTCGATAAACGGTTTAGAAATGCCATCGAAAATATGATTCACGTTTTTTGTGCGAAGAAAAAACAATTTTCAAAACTGCTCTTAAACCGCTTATATTTTGCCAAAATATTAAGTTGGGTCATGATATTGTTGTCCATAGCTTTCCAACAGTATATCGCAAGCCCCGTTTGGGCAATGTTGGCGGAAGTTCAACCGAGTACACAGGGAAGTTCAACGTACTACTGGCGGGGCAGGTCAGGTTGTGATCAGAATATTATTCTGATCCCGTGATCAGAATATATATAGACACACACACACTTATAAGGACATGCTTGCATAACCAAATTAAACATCCACTTACATAGGTGGCCACTACAACCATGGCATTTGCACACACCAAAGGAAACTATTACATGCATAATTACATAGGTGGCTACTACACACATGACATTTCCACACACCAATAAAGTAACTATATATTACATGCATGATTAAATAGCATAAATGATCATCTGATCATCATCTACTTCTTGTGACGCTTGCTTTGCTTGTGGCTCGATCTGGGCTCGTCGATTTGGGTAACGAGGCACTTCCTCATGTCAACGATTCGACTGTGCATCTTGTAGCATGTGTACACGCTCTTGGCCGTGAACCTGAGGTGAGGTTCATCCAGTTGCCGCATCCAGGCCCTATGCCAGGATAGGGGACTTGTTCTCTTGGCATCCTGCTTCATCTTTTCCTAGTAGGGGTCGAAGATGGCCGAGGAAAGTTCGACCAGGGAGTCCTTCTTCGTGCTGCCCTAGACCCTGTAGTGGTCACAGATTTCAACAAGGTTTTTGCAGGTCAAGCCCGTAACAATGAGCATATTCACATCGTCTTTGGTTTCCACCGTGGTGAACTTGTAGTCGGTGTTGTTGACAAACTTGTTAAAACGGTCGCAAGGCTCTGTGGCCATGCAGTAGTGGTAGATGAGGACATGATGGCGCACACACAACTGGGCGAGGGCAACCTTCTGATCTATGCCGGGACGACCGACGGTGTACTGGAGGTCGATGCCGACCACCTTGTACTTGTCTTGAGCAAGCAACTGCTCAACGCATTTGATGTAGTCGTCCACCACAGCAGGGTCGATGGTGTACACCACCGAAAGATCTGTATCCCTCATGTGGGTCTCCACTCTATGCTCGCCGAACTCCATTGGAGCGCCGCTGGACATCCCCTCTCTAAGTGTCATCGAGGGTGTGCTTGTTGTGTTGTGGAGCGCGATCGAAAGGTTGAAGAGACTAAGGTTATAACGGCCGCGGGAATTAAAGAGGAAGCCGGACGAACAGGAATATCGGCAGGCCCTGATGGCAGTTCTAATTTGCAACTTGTAACTCCATCGTGCCGCACGTAACTGCATCGCGTGGCAACGCGCGCGGCGCAACCGCATGCATATGGGGGCCCCGATGTGATCGTGCGCATGCCCAACCGCTGGCAGAGCGCGCACGGAGGGACGCGAGCAGAGCGCTCCACGGTCGGCTCAATGGCGAGCAACCATATATATATATATATATGCATATAGCAGTTGAAGGAAAAGTTGTCCACAAGCCGAGCGTGCCGACGGACGTGAGCAGAGCTTGCCGGGGGACGCGAGCAGAGGTCGGCACAGTGATATGTGGCAAATAAGACAAACTGTGCGAGCGATGTCGGAGACATCAAGCACGAATCAGATTAGAGTTGTGTGTGCGATACGTGGCATACAGTTGATCCATCCGAGCTGTTTGTGATGGAATAAGCCATGTGTCTTGCGGGCAAACGCTTTCTGGTATATAACCTTAAATTTAACAAAAAAGTGTTAATGCATGTTACAAAATTGTATAGCTGGAAACTATGTTCAAATACGAATCCAACAATATAATCTTTGGCAACATGCATTTGTATTTTATTAGTTAAATCCCACTTATAAACCAGGACGGGGGTATAGTAGGTAATTAAATCGCAAACATTTTTTATTAACCATATGTGTACGTGTCCTTTCGTCCTCCTCTCGCACGTCTTGTCATCCCGCTGCCGCAGATTGCTTACAACGCAAGCTTGTGCAGCGTGCGAGGGGCGTTCTTTTGGCAGAACGGTGGCGCCAATGAATCATCGGTGTGCTCGTTCCCGTGCAACCTCGCAGGTTCCTGTGCAAGCTTCCTGCCCAACTCGGTGAAATCCCCCAAAACCCCAATGCTTGCCGGCCTGCTAAAAAAACTCACGGCCGGCGAGTCCTGCGTCGCATTTTCCCCTCCCTCCGTGTAGCTTAGCTTGTCTGCTTCTCCCACAATCGCTAATGGCACTGATCCGTCGTCGTCGCTTAGCTACTCTGCCGTCATCAGAGGACATCTCCAGCTGGGAGGCTACAACGCGGCGGCAGCGCAGTCCCCGGTGTAGTGTAGTGCGTGTGGCATCCTTGTTGGGTGTGCGCGGAACACCCACCACACGCGCCACCGTCACTGCCCGTCGACAGCTGTTGCCGGCCGCCGTTGCCGCCACACCACCGTCGAAAGCCAGGGCCATCTCCCGCTCCGCCACCGCGGCCCGAAGGCGGGAGGTGGCCGTCGTGGCCGCCCCCCCACTGCCGGCCACCGTGGCCATCACCCGCTCCACCACCGCGGCCAGAAGGCGGGAGGTGGTGGTCGTGGCTGCCACCCCATCGTCGTCCGCCGTGGCCGCTAGCCCATCGTCGATCACCAGGATCATCACCGCTCCGCCACCTCCGCCCGAAGGAGGGAGGCAGAGGTGGAGGCCCGCACGTGCATCAACGACCTTGCACGCTACATCGAGTTCCTGCGGGTGGAGGAGGAGCGCCTCGTCGAGCACGCAAAGAGCCTTACCGCAGCCTTGGCCGAAGCACACGTCGACGCAGAGCGCGAGGAATCAGGAGATCTACGAACAGTCCGACCGCTTCGAGAGGGATCGTCTGGAGTGACAGTGGGCGTTCGAGCTGGCGAGCGTCACTGAACGTGCAATAGCGACAGGCACCGTATTGCATTTCTCCAGCTCGTCGGTAGGCTCCTCCTGCTCCTCTGCCTCTTACTGAGCGCTCGGCAGAGGAGAGGCTGCCGGAAGTTGCACAAAGCCCTTCCATGGTAGTAGTAGTATTTAGGGGCTATTTTGTTTAGTTCATCTGACTATATATGTGTGGTCGAACTGTACAACGTACTTAAAATTAGCTAGTATATATAGTTGAACTAGCTATTTCGGTACGTGGTTGGCAACAATTGGGGAAAAGTTTGGTCAGCTCAGCTGTCGAGTTGAACTGTTTGTATAAATTAAGAATGACTGCTTAATCTATGACTGAAATCTATGCTTAATTACTGAATTTTAGTTGCAAAAATTAGATAGTGCTAGTGATTTTTTTCTAGCTGCATATTTTGACAAATCGCGGTGTTACAAGGATTGACAAATAGAATGTTACTAGATCAACAAATGTAAATCTTTCCAGTTTGACAAATGACAACATACCCAATATAACAGATGCAACTCTTACCAAATTGTTTGTACATGGTTGCACATGGGTCATCCAAAACAACCGTTTGCGTTGAAGGGATGCACAAATCCCGTGTTTTGGATATTCCCTAGACTTAAGGGGGAAGACCATAGCTCTCACTTTGCATACGGGAGTTCTATCTAAAATGTTTGCGATCAAGAGCTGCACAAATCCTGCTCGGCAGATTTTCCCTTGGCTTCCTGGGGAAGCTGTCGGTTTGCATACGGGTCTTCTAACTAAAACGTTTGTGATGAGTGTTTTATATTTAAAAACTGAATTAAAGTGCGGCTTGGGCGCCATTAATGGAGAGGATGCGAGCAAGGCAGGCGGCCTTGGAAGTCAAAGGGCTCGCTTCCTGGTGAACCTGCGCGGCGTATAGCTTGCACGCTTTCCGTTGAGCCTCTGCATTGGAGTATAGCTCACACGCCTTCCATTTAGTCAAGCACTCAAGCACCTGTCCACACGGCTCCTCCTAGCCATTAAAAGAGTGAGGTGTGGCATCACGTGAATGGTTAACAAAACGCACACAACTTACATTATACAAAACGTTTGAGATGTTACAGTGGCAGCTATTTGTTTCAAAATGCCTGTGTTGGCTGTTATTCGAGTGCGCCTTCTCTCAAAATGGACACAAAAGATACCATAGCATGTTGGGTGCCATTCCATTATAGCATGCCAAGTTTCATGAATTTCAGACGATTTTTGGATTTACTAGAATTTGAAAACAAAGTATCTCAATGTTTTGCCGGCAATCAACAGTGCCCTGGTGTTTGAAATTCATTCCCATTTCTTGCATGGGATTTAAGCATGCCCGAACGGAAACATATTTGATTTTTCAACCAATTTATATGCACTGGAGCTTGTGCATGTAGTTCAAATTTGAATTATGCACATGAAATGCCTAGAAAACACACTTAATGTATAGAAATGTCCAAACAAACCCCGAAAAATTTAAAAATTGAACACAACACTCCTATTGTTCTATGTTGTCACTCGAAAGATTTTGAAAGAAATAAGAGGCAACGGATACCGTTTCATCCCCAAAGGTGGCATGTTCCCTACCGAAACCATCACGCTTGTTGTGAGAAGCTAAGGTTTGTGAGAAGCTTATACCCAAACCAGCCCCAAATGGGACAAATTTTTTACCACGGCATGTTAATGCCACTCCATGATAGCATGCCAAGTTTCATGAATTTCCGTTGAGCTTTGGATTTACTAGAATTTAAAAACCATGTATCTCAATGTTTGCGGCCGAGTGGCGGTGGCAGGGTGTTTGAAATTCATTCTCATTTCTTGCATGGGACCTAAGCATGCAACCAAGGACACATATTTGATTTTTCAACCAGTTTATTTGCACTGGAGAATGTGCATGTATTTCAAATTTGAATTATGCGCATAAAATGCCTGGAAAACCCAGTTAATGTATAAAAATGTCCAAACAAACCCCGAAAAATTCCAAAATTAAACACAACACTCCTGTTGTTCTATGTTGACACTCGAATTTTTTTTGAAATAATAAGAAGCAACGGATATCGTTTCGTCCCCAAAGGTGGCACGTTCCCTACCGAAACCATCACGCTTGTTGTGAGAAGCTCTGGTTTGTGAGAAGCTTATACCCAAATCTGCCCCAAATGGGAGAAAATTTGTACCACGACATGTTGATGCCGCTCCATGATAGCATGCCAAGTTTCATGAATTTCAAACAAGTTTTGGATTTACTAGAATTTAAAAACCAGGTTGCAGCTCTTGTGCCGAGCCAAAGGAGCCCCCCTATGCCGAGGGCGCCATCAGCCTCCGGTTGCAGCTCTTGTGCCCGCGCCAGCCTCACGTGGTCCCTGGGCACTTAGGCGGCGCCGTGCTAGAGCGTACAGGCACACCGCCTACTCTTGGCGTCGCTCTGAAGCCGTCTGTGGGGCCGTCCACTGAGGACACTGGGGCTCATAGGGTGACACCCCTTGTCGTGGTCGCGGCAACTCTGGCGCTGGTGGAGGGCGTGGCCCCTTGCCCCCCCGACGAGATTCGCCCCTGAGGGCGTGGTCATGCAACTTTAGGAGGAGCCGGCCCCGTGGGCCAGCAGGTTGCGGAGGCGTCCACCCTCGTCTTGCCCGAGGGGAGCCTGGAGCCTCTGGTGCCCCAAGCCAGCCATGCCACCGCTTCCTTGGCCACATCGTCGATCGATGCGCCGGTGCCGCCACCTCACCAGCCCCTTGCGCTTGTGAACTGCACCCCCTTGATCAGGCCCGGGGCCCTGGAAGAGGCCTACACCGTGCTCAGCCGAATCCAGACTGACCTCCAAGACGCCGACATGTGCTTCGCGAGGGAGCGCCTGGGGCCTGTTTCGGGGTGGCTCCATGCCGACAAAACCACCAGGGCAGCATGTGGCCAAGCCGAAGCTGCCATTGCAAAAGGCAGGAAGGAGGCCGCCGACGCCAAGGCGGCTTGCGATGCAGCGCTGACCGACGCAGCAACTTCTAGGAAGTGTTGCGGCGACCGGAGGCCAGTCTATAGGCGCTTTAAAAGGAGCAGTTCACGCACGCACGGCGACTTCAGCAACGGGAGGAGGATCTCAAGGCCCGCGAGGCGAAGCTTTCCGATCGCGACTCCACACTGTCGAAGGTGACCGTTGATCAGGCTGCGGAGCGCGAGCGTCTGGCCAAGCTGAAGAAGGAGGTGAGTGAAGCCCATACGTCGCATGCTCAGCATGTCTCCAAGGCGACAGCCCAGCAGGATGCCAGGGAGAAGGCCCTTGTCACTACTGAGAAGAAGAAGGCCGCGGGGCGTGACGCCTTCCCCTCCCTTGAACTCAGTCTCGCCATGCGTTACACTTCATCTGCAGGGGAGGATTCGAGGAGGCACTGACGACCCCTGAGGAGGGCTTCACGGGGCTCTCCTCCAAGCTCGCGGAAGTGCTAGAAGGTGCTGCCGCTGAGGTGGACACCATCCTAGAGGAGGAGCATCGCTCGCTCTTCTCCGTAGCTGTGACGCTCGTCTTCAGCCAGCTCCATCTCCAGGATCTGGGCTTCAACTTCGACGTGGTGATCCTTCCACTCACTCCTCAGTCCTGCGCCGCTACTGCGGAGGCTGTGAAGTATGGGGTGGACACGTTGCTGAAGAAGTTCCCCTACATCCCTAACACCGAGCCTACGGCGGTGGAGGCCACCAGCGGCAACGATGGCGGTAGCGACATCGACGAGGAGCTCCCCGTGACTGGGGCAAGTGGCAGCGACAGCCGAGGCAATGATGGTGCTTCCCCCTAGATTTTATCCCGTGACATTTTTCGTGCCTCGTGGAGGCGTAAGACTTTGTTTGGATTTGCAGAACATTTGGTGCTTGTAATAATTGTTAGAACTCCATGATTTCCTTTTTGCGCTTGATTTCCTTCTTGTTTGCCTTTGTGCTCTGTGTTGGTAGGGCCCAGCCCCGCGCATACCTTGACCGCCGTTGGGGCGTCCGAATAACCAGGACAAGAACAAGGGGCGAGAGGCTACGTGATTACTGAGGCCCCTGAGTTGTGATGCTCAGGGGTCCCCTTGACGTACGAGCAGCCCTCATGAAGGAAGCATGGGCAGTGATGAAGTTAATCCGGAGTCCTCCATACCTTACCCCGCCAGCTTTTACCTGGGAGGGGCGTGAGAAGACAAGGTATAAGGGACCTAATGAGGTGGCATACGCCAGGCCGGGCCTAAGTGTAGCCCCCATGTCCAGCCCCCTCACACGCGCATCCCAAGGGAATGCGACATGACAGGGCCGTGCGAAGGGCTGCGAGGCCATCCTAACATTGATGCAGCCCCTAGGGTGCCCTCAGTTGTTTATCCACCAGCACGGAGCATGGGGCTTCCAATTAGGCATGGGCATGGCCATGTCGTCCGCCAGCGGGGAGCATGGGGCTTCCACTTGGGCGTGGGTGGGAGTCCCTACGGGGGGCGGGAGACTCCAGGGCATGTGCAACCCTGTTCATACACGTGACTAGCATGGCATTACTGGAGGAGGTGTATCTAGGCACCCCGTGAGCCAGTGCGGGACTCACGAGGCCGTACCTCAAAGCGGGTTGCGCCTGAATCTTCTGGTGCAAAGCGCACTTATGAGACCTATGTGGTGGGGGGGACCTGTGTCCAATGAACCTCCGGAGGCTATCGCATGAGAAGGACGAACATCAAGGACCCCAGCAGGTGACGTGAACGGGGCCGGCCCGCCAGACAGAGCTCAGTCGTAGGGTTTATCGACTCTGCAGGGACGTACACAAGCACATACGCCGTGCCCAGTCTTCTCATGCAACAATCCCACGGAAGGACACCCAGTGTCATACGTCTCCAATGTATCTATAATTTTTGATTGTTCCATGCAATTATATTATCAATCTTGGATGTTTTATAATCATTTTATGATCATTTTATATCATTTTTGGTACTAACCTATTGACATAGTGCCAAGTGCCCGTTGCAGTTTTTTGCATGTTTTTTACATCACATGAAATCAATATCAAACGGAGTCCAAACGCAACGAAACTTTATGGAAATTTTGTTTGGACCATAAGGAACGTAATGGGCCCTGGCTGCGCCTGGGGAGTGCTCCGAGGAGAGCACAACCCACTAGGGCACGCCAAGAGGCCCAAGCGCGCCCTGGTGGGTTGTGCCCACCTCGGGTACCCCCGGACCGCCTCTTTGCTCTATAAATACCCCAATATTCCCAAAACCCTAGGGGAGTCGACGAAATATTGATCCAGCTGCCACAGAGTCCAGAACCACCAAATCCAATCTAGACACCATCTCGGATGGGGTTCACCACCTGCATTGGTGCCTCTCATATGATGCATGAGTAGTTCTTTGTAGACCTTCGGGTCCGTAGATAGTAGCTAGATGGCTTCCTCTCTCTTGTTTGATTCTCAATACAATGGTCTCTTGGAGATCCATATGATGTAACTATTTTGCAGTGTGTTTGTTGGGATCCGATGAACTTTGAGTTTATGATCAGATCTATCTATTTTTATATCCATGAAAGTATTTGAGTTTCTTTGATCTCTTTTATGCATGATTTCTTATAGCCTCATATTTCTTCTTCGATATTTGGATTTTGTTTGGCCACCTTGATCTATTTGTGTTGCAATAGGAAGAGGTGCTTTGTAGTGGGTTTGATCTTATGGTGCTTGATCCCAGTGACAGAAGGGGAACCGACACGTATGTATCATTGCTACTAAGGATAAAATGATGGGGTCTATCTCTACAAAGATAGATCTTGTCTACATCATGCCATCATTCTTATTGCATTACTCCTTTTCTCCATGAACTTAATACACTAGATGCATGCTGGATAGCGGTCAATGTGTGGAGTAATAGTAGTAGATGCAGGCAGGAGTCGGTCTACTAATCTTGGACGTGATGCCTATATAATGATTATTTCCTGGATATCGTCATGAGTATTTGAAGTTCTATCAATTTCCCAACAGTAATTTGTTCACACACCATTTGCTATTTTTCTCGAGAGAAGCCAGTAGTGAAACCTACGGCCCCCGGGTCTCTTTCTCATATATTTGCCTTTGCGGTCTACTTTTCCTTTGCATTTATTTTCAGATCTATTAAATCAAAAATACCTTTGCGTTGGACTATCAATCTACTACAATTTTATCTCACGTCTGTTTGCCTATCTTGAGGTGCCGTACCCGGAAGGGATTGACAACCCCTTTAACACATCGGGTTGCGAGGATTTGTTATTTGTGTGCAGGGGCAGTTTATGTTGTGTTGCTTCGTTCTCCTACTGGTTGGATAACCTTGGTTTCATATCTGAGGGAAATACCTACCTTCGATGTGCTGCATCACCCCTTCCTCTTTGGGGAAACACTAACATAGCTTTAATCAACATCACCGTCCCAGTCCTTAATCATGAGGCGGCCACAGACGGGGTTGTGAGGGTGCAGCGACATTCATGGTGACGAAGCACCGGGCATCCAGGTTGAAATACTTAGGAAATTCATAAAGGCATAGCCAATTTTGATACATGCGCAAAACGATACATCTATAGGGGCGGGCCCTAATAGACTAAGGATAATGCAGCCCGAGGGCGCCCTCATCTGAACAAACCAAAAAGTCACCTGGCACCAGTGTCATAGAGGCGTCGAGGTAGCTGAAGACTCGTGTTGTGGAGATTGCTCCTCTCGAGCCGGGAGGCTCCAGAAGCCCGGGGAGCTCATGAGGCCCATGGGGCTCACAAGGGTCCGGGACCTCCTCACACATGACCGCCTGGCGCCTGGCCTCGTGAGACGCCATAGCATGCTACGTGAGGTGTTGGTATGAGGCGCCCCCGTTCAGCAGGCCAAACGACATGCATACATAGCTGTAGGGGTAGCCCCCGCTCCAGCCAACACGCGACGGCCAGAAGAGGCCCTGCGAAGCGGCCCTGTTGAGGCTCGGGATGTTGACGCAGACGCGTAGCTTGCCACCCGTGTCGGGGGCGGCAGCCGCACTGGTACGACGTGTAGGGCGGCATTCGCCGCGCATGGCTCGTGCCTCCTAAAGCTCCTCGGTCGCCTTGGTGATGAACTCTCGCGCACCTTGCGCCTCACGTCGTGCGCGTTGCTCGTGGGGACGCGCATGAAAGCACGCCTCCAAGTGCTACCCGAGCACCTCCCTGGTCGCTCCAGTCAGGTCAGAGGCTCTCCATACGGAAGCCCCTGAGCCCGACTTGAGGGAGGCACTGGGCGCGCCACCCTATGCGGGAGGAAGGGGCACCCAGTAGTGGGCGCGGAGCCGGAGGCACCGCCAGCGGGCGCCTTGGCCTCCTGACGGCTCTTGGGGAGAAGTTGCTTCTTCTTCCTGGGGGTGGCCTCGAGAGGTAGGATGCCACCCTCATCGTCAGGCTCATTAGCCTCTGCGGCTTGGTAGGCGTGCTCAAGAGAGCACACTGCATCTTTCTCATCGCAGGCCGATATGTCGCCAACGTATCTATAATTTTTGATTGTTCCATGCTGTTATATTATCATTATTCGATGTTCTATAATAATTTTATAGAAACTTTGTATCATTTTTTGGGACTAACCTATTAACATAGTGCCTAGTGTCAGTTGTTGTTTTTTGCTTGTTTTTTACTTCGCAGAAAATTAATACCAAACGGAGTCCAAACGCAGCGAAACTTTTTGGAGAATTTTTCTGGGCCAGAAGGCACACGTTGGGCCAAAGAAGTACCAGAGGGGTGCCCCGAGGGGGCATTGTTGGGGAACGCAGTAATTTCAAAAAAAATCCTACGCACACGTAAGATCTATAATGGTGATGCATAGCAACGAGAGGGGAGAGTGTTGTCCATGTACCCTCGTAGACCGTAAGCGGAAGCATTATGACAACGCGGTTGATGTAGTCGTACGTCTTCATGATCCGACCGATCCTAGCACCGAAGATACGTCACCTCCGCGATCTGCACACGTTCAGCTCGGTGACGTCCCACGAACTCTAGATCCATGTCTGTGTCAAAACCGGCGGATCTCGGGTAGGGGGTACCGAACTGTGTGTCTAAGGTGGATGGTAACAGGAGGCGGGGGACACGATGTTTACCCAGGTTCGGGCCCTCTCCATGGAGGCAATACCCTACTTCCTGCTTGATTGATCTTGATGAATATGAGTATTACAAGATTTGATCTACCACAAGATCATAGAGGCTAAACCCTAGAAGCTATCCTATGGTATGATTGTTGTATATGATCTATCGACTAGCCTGGCCTCGGTTTATATAATGCACCATAGGCCTAGGATAACAAGAGTCCTAGCCGAATACGCCGGTGGGGAGTAGTCCTTGTCTTGATCACCAAGTCTTGTGGAATCTTCCATGTATGCGGCAGCTATCCGAACTGGCCCATGAGTATACGACCATGGGGGTCGTCGGCCCAATCTAACAGATCGGGAGATGATGTGGTGAGTACCCCCTAGTCCAGGACACCGTCAGTAGCCCCCTGAACTAGTCTTCAAGTTAGGGACGATCCTCGATTCTTCCGAACTGTTCTTCATCTTCGGTTGTCGGTCTTGAAAACTGGTTCAACAAATCTTCTCATCTTCGATCTTGAGGATCGCCGAAATGCATTCGATGAGTTTACACGTCGGGTATTCGAGGAGCCCCTTTAAGTTTCTGGCCTTTATCAATGCCTTGTTATTTTTATGCCACACCTCGGGTTTGAAGTTGTTCCCGGGAGGTAGTCTCCTCTTGCGTCCGAGCTCTAACGCCGGAATGCATTCGAGGTATCTTTTGAAGCCGAGCACCAATGCCGGACTGCTTCCGAGCTCCAACGCCGGACTGTGTCCAAGCTCCAACGCCGGACTATATCCAAGATGTCATAGATCATCTTGGTCCAAAAAAGTTGAAGGAGTTTAGCCGAGCTTAATGCCAGAAATGCCCTCTATGGAGCTAGCCGCTAGCGCCCGAGCTTTATGCCAGACTGCTTCCAAGGTGGTGCATCACCCCGACCGCGGGCTGATTTTTTGTGAATATTTGTAATTGATGCAGTTTATTCTCTGCAGTTTATTCTCAATGTGTGTATCAGTCTAAAACCCGAGATGCACCTGAAGGCAAGCATAAAACCGATGTTCCCAGTAGCCCTTGAGACTCAGGTCGATGCGCGAAATCAGCCTGAGGATCAACTCCTAGCTCGGCAGCATACATAGGAATAAAAAAAGCATTGTAATATATTAGAGATAATAGTGATCGGCGAACAGGCCCCTGAGAGAGGGTCGTGAGAAGTCGTCGTGATATATTAGCTTGATGCCAGATAGGTCCAGATGGTACTTATTGTTGTCCGAAGACGCGCTTTCCCATAGTTTGATCAAGCCGAACACTGAGCCCTTTGAATTTTCTGCATTGAATAGGCAATGCAGTAGCCCCCGAGAAACTGGTCGGGTGGCAACACTAGATCAGGGGATCAATGTGCCCCTTTAATATTTGTAAATAATGAGCGCAAAGCCCACTAGCCCCCGAGCCTTAATGTGGGCACAGGTGGTCGAATTAAGGATTGATATCCAGAGTAAAATCACAGATTATGTGTAATGATTCTATGTATCCAAGTACTTTACATCATTATTTTGACTCCATTGCGACCGTTTATCAATTGAAAGTGGCCCATCGTCGACCTCTACCCCTTGGTAGATACTACGCAGGGTGTTTCCGCAATAACAAAACAACCCTTAGCCGACGTCTTGGTGCCCGAAGGCGGTTGTGTTAGCGGAAACGAGGCAATCAGATATGCGGGGTTTATAACTTTCGCTTAGTCATAGGAGCTTTAAATTAGGGAAACTAGCTATAAGCCCCCGGTTAGTGTTCGACGACATCCGAGGTCAAGCCGTAAACACTTCGGCCAATGTTATGAACGGCCCGTCATTTTAACATAGTCATCGGATCGCTGACCAGTTTACGCCTATTGTGACAGTCAGTTTTTGGCTTTCTCCACTGAGGTGCTTAACCATGCGAGCTGGAAGTACAATCACAGTGGTTGTCCCTTTGCACACCTAGCCAAACAAAGCGGAACGTAGGAGGCAAGCACAGGAGCCGGGCAACCCAACTATTGACCGAAGACACAGTTCGAAACCGATGCATATATAGTAGTGTCTGAGAATGTTTTTCTTTTTTTTTGAATCACTAAAGGTGTCCGGCGTTGCACTGCGAGACTTATGCTGGAAACACACAAATATTTAAAAAGTGCCATAGGCTTGGAAAACCAAAAAACGTCAGTGAAAACCTGACGTCTAAACAAGATAAAGTGTTCGGTGCCAATCTAAAAATTGGACTTTAGAAAAAAAAGTTCTTTTGTCGTGTTTTAAATAAAAACTTTGCAACGACTAAGAGGAAGAACACTTACTATAAAACGGCTCATATAATTTTAAGATCCCCCAAGTGACTTGGATAAAATAATTTTATGTATAATGATTGTATGTACCAAAGTACTGATATCATATCTGTGTTCACCCGAACTTTATATGTGTCTTAACCGACCGTCGGCTTCTCCCTCTTAGGTCAAGGGCCGAAAAGTGTTATGTACTCCACCTATCGAGAATACCGACGGTGTTTCAGATAACCAGGCAATCAGGCCATAAGGATGTAATAGACAAAGCGCTCTTAGGGAACTTATGCTATATTACTGATGAAGTGTAAGAAGCATCTTCAAAGAAAATAGTACCCCCACCGATACCTTTCTTCGGTGCTCATTGTTACTATGAGACTTGTGCAATAGATTTTTTGTACTCATGAGTTCCGTTGTGTGCCGACCATAATTGAAAACAATAAGAGCGCTAGCTTTCGGCTTCACCCAGTCTGAGGTCCGACTCGGATGACCCGATCGTGACAATCGCAGAGGTGCTCCCTTTACTCCCTAGCCGAGAAATCCGGAACGTAGGGGTAAACATAGGAGCGAGGCAACCCTGCTTGCAATTCGCTTAAGTCAATATGGTGCATATTGTGGCATAATACACGAACAAGGAACGAAGCCGTACAAGTATAACCATATGCAAGAGGAAAAGCTTCACAAAGGAATCCCCCAAGTAAACGGGGTATTTGAATTTGTGTGTCACAAACAAAGTTTTGACAAGGAGATTTTTTACAAGCAACTTTTTTCCAAAAAGGTATAATTCTTGGTCGAACCGAAAACAAGTTAAAAATTTAAAACTTTGAGCATGAAGGCAACTTAGCTGGTTAATGTGTTCGGTATTGATGACACGGTCCGAGCTTGATGCTGGACAAGGTTCCACCCCCCAAGCCGGTCCCAAGGTGGCGGAGCAAAGAGCTCGGCACTCCGAAGTGGTGACATAGCACGGTCAATGCAGGCCGGCAGAGTGATGCCGAAGTCCCCGGCATGGGGTAATGAAGTGTTGACGAAGCCCCCCGTCTAGCCGAGGTGGCATGGTATGTCAGTACACCGAGTTGACGATACTGCCCAACCCGAATCATTTTCCTGTGCACAAAAAATGGTGCAAACCAGAGATAAAAAATGTTGCATAATAAATAATTTATGCAAAGTGAGCAATAAAAGAAATATGGCCTGGAGCCGAAGTCAATGTCGATGCCGGGCGTCGGCGTGATGCTGTAAAGGCGTGGCAAAGCCTGAATTCACAGGTCAGTCCGAGTTCCGGATGTGGCGTTTGCCGGACTATATACGGAAACTGAACGAACCACCATGCGACCGTTGTTAATGCGTCCACCATTTGATAGACCTGCGTACATATGACGGACAAAGCAGAGTAATAATTCCTTGGGAAAAATGAACCCAAACAAGCAAAAAAAATACTAGGATTAATAGCACCTGGTTTATTTGTTGTAGCAATCCGAAGAAAGGTGATTTCCAAAGTTGGGACTCGATCCGCACACCCATTGCCTGATGGGTGATAAAGCGATGGCATGGCCATGCTGGCAAAGGTTGGATTGCCGAGGCAAAGCCCTTGGTCCGGCTAACGTGACGGAGCTGGTCGGCTAGTGACGTCGAAGTCTCCGGAGTAGGTTGATGAAGAGATGGCAAAGCCCCCAGTCTAGCCGAGATGTCGAAGCCTCGATGTCAGCCGATGTGTCAAAGTAGGTCGGCATGATGGACACCGGCTTGAAGGAGCAACAGTGCGGCCCTGCCGATGCAGGTCGTGACGTGGCCAATGCCGGCTTGATGAAGTGACCGTGCGGTGATGCCAGTGTGCCCGCTCCATGTATTCTGTGGGGTGGCGATGTTGGTGATGATTTATCCTTCATGATGCTAAACTCCTGTTCGGCTCGCCGAGATGATGATCCGAAGAAGTTGAGCTCGGCTCAACAAAGTGACGACATGTCTAGCGCAGGTCGGCAGCCGTGGAGCAATATTGCCGGACTGGTTTGACACCAGCATGATCGTGAAGATCATGTTCAAAAGATTTTTAAAGTTAGTGGGATGTGTTCTGGAAGAAAACACAATACCCCATACAAAACTTACTTCAAAAAGGATTTCCGAAATCCCGTTCATAAAAAAGACGAACTCGGGTCGGATTCGTTTTCGCGCAGAAAACAGATCCGAAAAATGATACACTAATCGGAAGGTTCCCGAAGTTTGGACGGTCGGATCGAGCTGACATTTTGAGGGGTGGTAGATATAGGAATTCCGCAACCGATCAACGATTGGATCTTCCAATGGACGTCCGATCTAGAAGCTGGACACCACGCCCTAAACACGTCCAGATTCCCGTCCAGATTTGACAGGGCTCCGGTATATCACGGATTGCCATAGATTCCTCTATCGGAACTCCACGAATTTTTCCAGGGTTGTTGTAGACTCAATTCCGCACAATTCCACTGAAGCAATCGTTAAAACGACACTTGAGGAGGCAGTGGTGGCGGATACGAGTTCGCGTCCAGAAAAACAGCTCGGTCGCCCGAGGGCAATGTTGACGTTGAGCGTCCGAGCTCCATGGACGATTCCTCCATGATCTTGATAGAGATCGGAGTTGGTGTTGATGAAGGCCCTCGTCCGAACATAACGATCGGAGGCAGGGCACAGTCCTCGGTCAAGCCAAGGCGACCAGTCGAGCCGGTGACGAAGATGTCGTTGTCGCAGTTAACCTGCAGACGAGCCATCGATCCTTTTGCCGATCACATAGTGGAACTCTCAATGAAAGCACCAATGTCGGTGTCAGAACCGGTGGATCTCGGGTAGGGGGTCCCGAACTGTGCGCCTAAGGCGGATGGTAACAGGAGGCGGGGGACACGATGTTTACCCAGGTTCGGGCCCTCCCGATGGAGGTAATACCCTACTTCCTGCTTGATTGATCTTGATGAATATGAGTATTGCAAGAGTTGATCTACCACAAGATCGTAGAGGCTAAACCCTAGAAGCTAGCCTATGGTATGATTGTTGTATATGATCTATTGACTAGCCTGGCCTTGGTTTATATAATGCACCAGACGCCTAGGATATCAAGAGTCCTAGCCGAATACGCCGGTGGGGAGGAGTCCTTGTCTTGATCACCATGTCTTGTGGAATCTTCCATGTATGCGGCAGCTGTCCGAACTGGCCCATGAGTATACGGCCATGGGGATCCTCGGCCCAATATAACAGATCGGGAGATGATGTGATGAGTACCCCATAGTCCAGGACACCGTCAATCCAGCTGAGGTCGAGGGAGAGTTCCGTCAGCATGACGGCGTGGTGACGGTGATGATGAAGTTACCGGTGTAGGGCTCGCCTAAGCACTACGACGATATGATCGAGGTGTGTTACTGTGGAGGGGGGCACCGCACACGACTAAGAGATTGTCGGTTGTGCCTTTGGGGTGTCTCCTACCCACGTATATAAAGGAGGGAGGAGGAGGATGCCGGCCCTAGAGGGGGCACGCCATGTGTGGGGAGTCCTACCAGGACTCCCAAGTCCTACTAGGATTCCCCTTTTCCTTTCCGGAGTAGAAGAGAAGAATGAGGGAAAGAGAGAGGGAGTAGGAAAGGGCAAGCGGGGCGCCGCCCCCTTTCCTCTAGTCCAATTCGAACCCATGGGGGGCGCATGCCTCCTTCCCTTTGGCGTGCCTCCTCTATTACCGTATGGCCCAATAAGGCCCAATACTTATCCCGTCGAATTCCCGTAACACGGGTTTGCGTATGCGTTGGTGGTGGGGTGCCACATATGGCTATCTTGGCTCGATGGGAGAAATGATCTTCGATCATGCCTTACACACACGCGTCGGGCTGGCCTACGATGGGATGTGCAACCTCCCCCATGGTTGCATGTGATTCCATGCCCTTTCCAACCTACGAGTTGTTCGTTGGTGTCGACGCATCGTTTGAGTATGTATGTCGGTGTGTTGGTCGACGGTTGCGTGAGGTTGATACGTCTCCAATGTATCTATAATTTTTGATTGTTCCATGCTATTATATTATCTGTTTTGGATGTTTAATTGGCTTTACTATGCACTTTTATATTATTTTTGGGACTAACCTACTAACCCAAGGCCCATTGCAAATTGCTGTTTTTTTGCCTATTTCAGTGTTTCACAGAAAAGGAATATCAAACGGAATCCAAACAGAATGAAACCTTCAGGAGAGTTATTTTTGGAACAAACACAATCCAGGAGACTTGGAGTGGACGTCAAGGAAGCAACGAGGTGGCCACGAGGCAGGGAGGCGCGCCCCCACCCTCATGGGCCCCTCGTGGCTCCCCTGACCTAGTTCTTTCGCCTATATATACCCATATACCCTGAAAACATCCGAGAGCACCACAAAACCCTATTTCCACCGCCACAAGCTTCTGTGCCCGTGAGATCCCATCTTGGGGCCTTTTCTACCGCTCTGCCAGAGGGGGAATCGATCACAGAGCGCTTCTACATCAACACCATAGCCTCTCCGATGATGTGTGAGTAGTTTACCACAGACCTTCGGGTCCATAGTTATTAGCTAGATGGCTTCTTCTCTCTCTTTGGATCTCAATACAAAGTTCTCCTTGATTCTCTTGGAGATCTATTCGATGTAATTCCTTTTGCGGTGTGTTTGTCGAGATCCGATGAATTGTGGGTTTATGATCAAGATTATCTATGAAGAATATTTGGCTCTTCTCTGAATTCTTATATGTATGATTTAATTATCTTTGCAAGTCTCTTCGAATTATCAGTTTGGTTTGGCCTACTAGATTGATCTTTCTTGCAATGGGAGAAGTGCTTAGCTTTGGGTTCAATCTTGCGGTGTCCTTTCCCAGTGACAGCAGGGGCAGCAAGGCACGTATTGTATTGTTGCCATCGAGGATAAAAAGATGGGGTTTATATCATATTGCTTGAGTTTATCCCTCTACATCATGTCATCTTGCTTAATGCGTTACTCTGTTCTTATGAACTTAATACTCTAGATGCAGGCAGGAGTCGGTCGATGTGTGGAGTACTAGTAGTAAATGCAAAATCGTTTTGGTCTACTTGTTGTAGACGTGATGCCTATATACATGATCATGCCTGGGTATTCTCATAATTATGCACTTTTCTATCAATTGCTCGACAGTAATTCGTTCACCCTCCGTAATATTTATGCTATTTTGAGAGAAGCCACTAGTGAAACCTATGCCCCCCGGGTCTATCTTCCATCATATTGCTTTCCAATCAATTTACTATTTCCACAATCTTTTATTTTGCAATCTTTACATTCAATCTATATCATAAAAATACCAAAAATATTTATCTTATTATCTCTATCAGATCTCACTTTTGCAAGTGGCCGTGAAGGGATTGACAACCCCATTAGCACGTTGGTTGCAAGGTTCTTATTTGTTTGTGTAGGTACGAGGCGACTTGCATGTAGTCTCGTACTGGATTGATATCTTGGTTCTCAAAAACTGAGGGAAATACTTATGCTACTTTGCTACATCACACTTTCCTCTTCAAGGGAAAACCAATGCATGCTCGAGAGGTAGCAGTCTTGTCCATCACATCATTCTCCTAATGATGTGATCCCATTCATCAAATGACAACACATGTCTATGGTTAGGAAACATAACCATCTTTGATAAATGAGCTAGTCAAGTAGAGGCATACTAGGGACACTTTGTTTTGTCTATTGATGACCCACAAGTATAGGGGATCTATCGTAGTCCTTTCGATAAGTAAGAGTGTCGAACCCAACAAGGAGCAGAAGGAAATGATAAGCGGTTTTCAGCAAGGTATTCTCTGCAAGTACTGAAATGAGTGGTAACAAATAGTTTTGTGACGGGATAAATTGTAACGAGCAACAAGTAACAAAAGTAAATAAAGTGCAGCAAGATGGGCCAATCCTTTTGTAGCAAAGGACAAGCCGGAACAAACTCTTATAATAGGAAAAGTGCTCCTGAGGATACATGGGAATATCGTCAAGCTAGTTTTCATCACGTTCATATGATTCGCGTTCGATACTTTGATAATTTGATAAGTGGGTGGACCGGTGCTTGGGTGCTGTTCTTACTTGAACAAGCATCCCACTTATGATAACCTCTATTTCAAGCATCCGCAACTACAAGAAAAGTATTAAGGTAAACCTAACCATAGCATGAAACATATGGATCCAAATCAGCCCCTTACGAAGCAATGCATAAACTAGGGTTTAAGCTTCTGTCACTCTAGCAACCCATCATCTACTTATTACTTCCCAATGCCTTCCTCTAGGCCCAAATAATGGTGAAGTGCTATGTAGTCGACGTTCACATAACACCACTAGAGGCTAGAAAACATACATCTTATCAAAATATCAAACGAATACCAAATTCACATGACTACTAATAGAAAGACTTCTCCCTTGTCCTCAGGAACGAACGTAATTACTCACAAAACATATTCATGTTCATAATCAGAGGGGTAATAATATGCATATAGGATCTGAACATATGATCTTCCACCAAATAAACCAACTAGCATCAACTACAAGGAGTAATCAACACTACTAGCAACCTACTAGCACCAATCCCGGACTTTGAGACAAGAATTAGATACAAGAGATGAACTAGGATTTGGAGATGAGATGGTGCTGGTGAAGATGTTGATGGAGATTGCCCTCTCCCGATGAGAGGACCGTTGGTGATGACGATGGTGATGATTTCCCCCTCCCGGAGGGAAGTTTCCCCGACAGAACAGCTCTGTCGGAGCTCTAGATTGGATCCACCAAGGTTCCGCCTCGTGGCAGCAGAGTCTCGTCCTGAAAAGTTCCTTCTTATTTTTTCTCATCGAAAGACCTCATATATGAGAAGATGGACGTCGGAGAGCCACCAGGGGGCCCACGAGGTAGGGGCGCGCCCTAGGGGGGGCGCCCCCCACCCTCATGAGCAGGGTGTGGGCCCCCTGGCCTTCATATTTGGCGAGGATTTTTATTTATTTATTTTAAGACGTTCTGTGGAGTTTCAGGACTTTTGGAGTTGCGCAGAATAGGTCTCTAATATTTGCTCCTTTTCCAGCCCAGAATTCCAGCTGCCGGCATTCTCCCTCCTTATGTAAACCTTGTAAAATATGAGAGAATAGCCATAAGTATTGTGACTAAAGTGAAATAACAGCCCATAATGCAATAAATATTGATATAAAAGCATGATGCAAAATGGACGTATCAACTCCCCCAAGCTTAGATCTCGCTTGTCCTCAAGCGAAAAGCCGATAAGAATAAATATGTCCTCATGTTTAGAGGTAGAGGCGTCGATAAAAAAATACGGACATGAAGGCATCATGTTTGTTCTCATAACAGCAACATATATAGATTTTGTCATATGATTACTTATGTTCAAGTGATGATCTATTCACAATGCAAAAGTATAAATCATAAACCTTATTGGGCTCCAACAAACTATAATCTCAGTCATTGAAGCAATTGCAATTTATCATAACATCGGAAAGAGTCTATGTCAGAGCTAAAAAGCAAGTCCACATACTCAACTATCATTTAGTCCTCCATAATTGCTAACACTCACGCGATACTTGTGGTTACAGAGTTTTAATCGGACACAGAGAAAGATAGGGGCTTATAGTTTTGCCCCACAACCTTTTACCTCAAGGGTAATGTCAACAATAATGGTTCATGCTCCCCTACATCCAATTAGATATATATATATATATATATATATATATATATATATCATGTTCTTTCCAACATGCTGAGCTTGCCAAAGGATAAAATGAAAAAGAAAAGGTGAAGATCACCATGACTCTTACATAAGGTAGAAGATAATAATAAAGGATAGGCCCTTTGCAGAGGGAAGCAGAGGTTGCCATGCGCTTCTATGGTTGGATATATAAAATCTCAATGCGAAAGAACATCACTTTATATTGCCCCTTGTGATATGAACCTTTATAATGCAGTCCGCCGCTTTTATTACTTCCACACCACAAGATCGTATAAAACTTATTTCTCCCACACCAATCAATCATACATATTTAGAACAATTTTTATTGCTTTGCACCGATGACAACTTACTTGAAGGATCTTACTCAATCCATAGGTAGATATGGTGGACTCTCATGGCAAAACTGGTTTAGGGATTTTGGAAGCACAAGTAGTATTTCTACTTAGTGTTGAGAATTTGGCTAGCATGAGGGGAAAAGGCAAGCTCAACAAGTTAGATGATCCATGACAACATACTTTATCTTAGATATAAGAAATACATAACTCATTACGTTGTCTTCCTTGTCCAACATCAACTCTTTAGCATGTCATATTTTAATGAGTGCTCCCAATCATAAAAGATGTCAATGATAATATTTCTATATGTGAAAACCTCTTTTTCCTTATTACTTCCTATTAATTGCAACAATGACCAAAGCTATGTTTGCCAACTCCCAACAACTTCTAATCATCATACTCTTTCTATGTGAAGTCATTACTCTCAATAAGATCAATATGAACTTTTTTGTTTCTTTTTATTCTTTTTCTCTTTTCTTTTATTCACCCAAGATCACGGCAAAATAATCAAGCCCTTGACTCAACACTAATCTTTATTATATATAGCTCACGGACTCGATTACAAAGAGAGATCATAAAGCAAACTCAAAACTAGATCATGCCATAAACTTTATTCTACTAGATCAAGATAATACTAATAGGATCGAACTAAGAAAACCGGTAAAGATAGGAGTTGTGATTGTGATACGATACCGGGGCACCTTCCCCAAGCTTGGCAGTTGCCAAGGGGAGTGCCCATACCCATGTGATTATGTCTCCTTCTTCGTTGTCGGTGTAATATTCTTGGCGATGATTCCCCTCAGGACGCGGTTCTCCTCCTCGAGCTTATTGACTTGATGTTTGAGGTCCATTATTTCCTTACGAAGCTTTCTTGTGACAGCTCTCCCCTTCTTGTGACAGCTTTCTTGTGATAGCTCTCCTCCTTCTTGTAAAGCTCCTTGCACCCAAGGGTGTTGCATAGCTGCGGGAGAACAAGTGACACTCCTCTTCATATTTTCATAAGAAAGAAATCTAACATTGGAAGGGATAACTGAGTTTGGAATGGCTGAGCTCTGTGGTTCCCCCATCGTGAATCCAGCTCGGAAGCGAGAGGTGACTTATTGATCCTCCATGGCATCTACCCTCATCAATTCAGCCTCCATCTCCTCCTCCGTTGCTGGCCCAAAGTGGTCAGCGTCGCTGTTTGCCTTTGGTTCCGGTGCCGGATTAGATACCCGGCTCTCCCCGATTGACTCTCGAGAAGACATCTTGCTCTAATCTGCAGCAGCAACAGCTTGAAAACAAAAACAGAGGAAGTTTGCGTGATATGGGAGTCAAAACCTTCAGGAGAATATATAATGAATTTTTACCGACCAAGATACGTAATGTGCAAGAAAACGGAGTCCGGAAGGCACACGAGGTGCTCACGAGGTAGGGGGGCGTGCCCAGGGGGGTAGGGCGCGCCCACCACCCTCGTGGGGCCCTCATGTCCTTCCCAGACTGCTACTTATTTTTCAATTTTTCTAAATATTCCAAAACGGAGAAATATTGCCTTCAAAATTGTTTTGGAGTCGGTTTACTTACCGTACCACATACCTATTCCTTTTCGGAGTCTGAAACGTTCCGAAAAGTGTCCCTTATGTATTCCTCCGGGGTTACGGTTTCAATAATATTGGTTTCAACATTTATGGGATTACGTAAGATATAATGTTTAATTCTTTGACCGTTTACCACCTTCGGATTTGTGCCTTCGAAGTTGTTGATTTGTATGGCACCGGAACGATAGACCTCTTCGATAACATAGGGGCCTTCCCATTTGGAGATAAGTTTTCCTGCAAAAAATCTTAAACGAGAGTTGTATAGAAATACATAATCACCTACATTAAACGCACGCTTTTGTATCCTTTTGTCATGCCATCTTTTAACTTTTTCTTTAAACAACTTGGCATTTTCATAAGCTTGGGTTCTCCATTCATCAAGTGAGCTAATATCAAATAACCTCTTCTCACCAGCAAGTTTAAAATCATAGTTAAGCTCTTTAATAGCCCCATATGCCTTATGTTCTAGTTTGAGAGGTAAGTGACATGCTTTTCCATAAACCATTTTATACGGAGACATACCGATAGGATTTTTGTAGGCAGTTCTATAAGCCCATAATGCATCATCAAGTTTCTTAGACCAAATCTTTCTAGACCTATTAATAGTCTTTTGCAAAATTAATTCGAGCTCTCTATTGCTCAACTCTACTTGACCACTAGACTGAGGGTGATAAGGAGATGCAATTCTAGGATTAACATCATAAGGAGAAGCATTTTACGAAAAGCACCATGAATAAAGTGTGAACCACCATCAGTCATTAAATATCTAGGGACTCCAAACCTCAGGAAAATAACTTCCTTAATCATTTTAATAGAAGTGTTATGATTAGCACTACTAGTTGGAATAGCTTCTACCCACTTAGTAACGTAATCAACAGCAACTAGAATATGTGTGTATCCATTAGAGGCAGGAAAAGGTCCCATATAATCAAAGCCCCAAACATCAAATGGTTCAATAACAAGAGAATAATTCATAGGCATTTCTTGACGTCTACTAATATTACCAATTCGTTGACATTCATCACAAGACAAGACAAACTTACGGGCATCCTTGAAGAGAGTAGGCCAATAAAAACCAGATTCCAATACCTTATGTGTAGTTCTATCTCCAGCGTGGTGTCCTACATAAGACTCGGAATGACACTTGCGTAGGATCTGTTCCTGTTCATGCTCAGGTACACAACGTCTAATAACACCATCTACTCGTTCTTTACAAAGATGTGGGTCATCCCAAAAGTAATGTCTCAAATCATAGAAGAACTTTTTCTTTTGTTGGTATGTGAAGCTAGGTGGTATAAATTTAGCAAAAATATAATTAGCATAATCAGCATACCATGGAGTACTACGAGAAGTACTTATAACATTTAATTGTTCATCAGGAAAGCTATCATTAATAGGTAGTGGGTCATCAAGAATATTTTCTAACCTAGAAAAGTTGTCTGCAACGGGGTTCTCAGCTCCCTTTCTATCAACAATATGCAAATCAAATTCTTGTAGCAAGAGAACCCATCTAATAAGTCTAGGTTTAGCATCTTTCTTTTGCATAAGATATTTAATTGCAGCATGATTAGTTTGGATAGTTACTTTAGAATCAACAATATAAGATCTGAACTTATCACAAGCAAATACAACTGCTTAAAGCTCTTTTTCAGTAGTAGCATAATTTCTTTGAGCATTGTCTAGAGTCTAACTAGCATAATGAATAACTTTTAATTTCTTATCAACTCTTTTCCCTAGAACAGCACCTACAGCATAATCACTAGCATCACACATAATTTCAAAGGGTAGGTCCCAATCAGGTGGCTGAACAACAGGTGCAGTGACTAATGCTTTCTTAAGTATTCCAAATGCTTCTACACAATCATCATCAAAGACAAATGGTATATCTTTTTGCAATAAATTAGTCAGAGGCCGGGGAATTTTTGAGAAGTCCTTAATGAACCTCCTGTAAAATCCGGCGTGACCAAGGAAACTTCTTATACCTTTGACGTCCTTGGGACACGGCATCTTTTCAATAGCCTCAACCTTGGCTTTATCAACTTCAATACCTCTTTCAGAAACTTTATGCCCCAAGACAATACCTTCATTAACCATAAAGTGGCACTTTTCCCAATTCAAGACAAGATTAGTTTCTTCACATCTCTACAAAACTCGATCAAGATTGCTCAAGCAATCATCAAAAGAGGAACCATAGACGGAAAAGTCGTCCATGAAAACCTCACAAATCTTTTCACAAAAGTCAGAGAATATAGCCATCATGCATCTTTGAAAGGTAGCAGGTGCATTACATAAACCAAAAGGCATACGTCTATAAGGAAAAGTACCAAAAGGGCATGTAAAAGTAGTCTTTGATTGATCTCTAGCTGACACAGGTATTTGAGAGAAACCAGAATAACCATCTAGAAAGAAATAGTGTGTATGTTTGCATAATCTTTCTAGCATTTGATCAATAAAAGGTAAGGGGTAATGATCTTTCTTAGTAGCTTTATTTAATTTGTGGAAATCAATTACCATCCTATAACCTGTGATAATTCTTTGTGGAATCAATTCATCTTTATCATTAGGAACAATAGTAATACCTCCCTTCTTAGGGACACAATGGACAGGACTTACCCACTCACTATCAGCAACGGGATAGATTATACCTACCTCCAGAAGCTTTAGTATTTCTTTTCTTACCACTTCTTTCATTTTAGGATTCAGACGTCGTTGAGGATCACAAACTGGTTTGGCATCTACTTCCAAATTTATTTTATGTTGACATAGAGTGGGACTAATGCCCTTTAGATCATCAAGAGTATATCCAATAGCAGCACGATGCCTCTTCAGAGTTTTCAATAATCTTTCTTCTTCATGCTCTGAAAGGTTAGCACTAGTAATAACAGGATATATCTTCTTTTCATCAAGATAAGCATATTTAAGATTATCGGGCAAAGGTTTAAGCTCAAACACAGGATCACCCTTGGGTGGAGGAGGATCCCCTAAGATTTCAACATGCAAATTGTGTTGCATAATAGGTTCCTGTTTAAAGAATACTTCATCTATTTCCCTTCTTTCATTCATGAACATATCATTTTCATGGTCTAGCAAATAGTGTTCTAAAGGATCACTAGGAGGTACGGCAATAGAAGCAAGACCAATAATTTCATCCTTACTAGGTAATTCTTCCTCACGATGTTGTTTACTAAATTTAGAGAAATTAAACTCATGAACCATATCATCCAAGCCAACAGTAACAACATTCTTTGTGCAATCTATGGTAGCATTGCAGTATTTAAGAAGGGTCTACCAAATATAATGGGACAAAAGCTATCTTGCGAAGAAGTAAGAACAAGAAAATCAGGAGGATATTTAGTTTTCCCACACAAGACTTCAACATCTCTAACAATTCCAATTGGTGCAATAGTATCTCTATTAGCAAGTTTAATTGTGACATCAATACCTTCTAACTCAGCAGGTGCAATTTCATTCTTAATTTCTTCGTATAAAGTATGCGGTATAACACTAGCACTTGCACCAATATCACATAAGCCATGATAACAATGATCTCCATTTTAACAGAAATAACAGGCACGCCTACCACAGGTTTATGTTTATCTTTATCACAAGGTTTAGCAATTCTAGCAGTTTCACCTTCGAACTGAATAACATGCCCATCGATATTATCAGACAAGAGATCTTTAACAATAGCAATATTAGGTTCCACTTTAACTTGCTCAGGAGGTGTATAAGTTCTAATATTGCTTTTATGAACAACAGTTGAAGCTTTAGCATGATCCTTTATTCTAACAGGGAAAGGTGGTTTCTCAACATAAGAAGTAGGAACAATAGGATCATTATAAGTGACAGTCTTTTCTTCAACTTTAATAGGTGCAGCTACTTTTACTTCTATGGGAGGATGATATTTAAACCACTTCTCCTTTGGGAGATCAACATAAGTAGCAAAAGATTCACAGAAAGAAGCTACTATCTCAGAGTCAAGTCCATATTTAGTGCTAAACTTACGGAAAATATCGGTGTACATAAAAGATTTAACACAGTCAAACTTAGGTGTCATACCTGACTCCTTACCTTCGTCGAGGTCCCAATATTCAGAGTTGCGTTTAATTCTATCCAATAAAGTCCATCTGAATTCAATAGTCTTCATCATAAAAGAGCCAGCACAAGAAGTATCGAGCATGGTGCAATTGTTATCAGAAAGCCGAGCATAAAAACTTTGCATAATTATTTCTCTCGGGAGCTCATGATTGGGGCATGAATATAACATTGATTTAAGCCTCCCCCAAGCTTGATCGATGCTTTCTCCTTCACGAGGCCAGAAATTATATATATAATTGTGATCACGATGAACAAGATGCATAGGGTAATACTTTTGATGAAATTCCAACTTCAATCTTTTATAGTCCCATGATCTCATATCATCACATAGCCTATACCATATCAATGCACCTCCCTTCAAAGATAAAGGGAAGACCTTCTTCTTAGCAACATCATCGGGTATACCTGCAAGCTTAAATAATCCACAAACTTCATCCACATATATTAAGTGCTCATCAGGATGCTTTGTTCCATCTCCTGTAAAAGGATTAGCTAGCAGTTTTTCCATCATACCCGAAGGAAATTCAAAAGGAGTTTCATTTTCAATATGTTCGGTAGGTTGAGGAGCAACTCTTGGCTCTACTGGACGGGGTGAAGATACCCCGAACAAGCCCCTCAGAGAATTAATTTCCATAGTAACAAGTGACAGTAAATTTCAGCACACTATATAAATTTTTCCTTACCAAATTCCACCTACCAAAGGCGCTACACTCCCCGGCAACGGCGCCAGAAAAGAGTATTGATGACCCACAAGTATAGGGGATCTATCATAGTCCTTTCGATAAGTAAGAGTGTCGAACCCAACGAGGAGCAGAAGGAAATGATAAGCGGTTTACAGCAAGGTATTCTCTGCAAGTACTGAAATGAGTGGTAACAGATAGTTTTGTGACGGGATAAATTGTAACGAGCAACAAGTAACAAAAGTAAATAAAGTGCAGCAAGATGGCCCAATCCTTTTGTAGAAAAGGACAAGCCGGAACAAACTCTTATAATAGGAAAAGCGCTCCCGAGGACACATGTGAATATAGTCAAGCTAGTTTTCATCACGTTCATATGATTCGCGTTCGATACTTTGATAATTTGATATGTGGGTGGACCGGTGCTTGGGTGCTGTTCTTACTTGAACAAGCATCCCACTTATGATTAACCTCTATTGCCAGCATCCGCAACTACAACAAAAGTATTAAGGTAAACCTAACCATAGCATGAAACATATGGATCCAAATCAGCCCCTTACGAAGCAACGCATAAACTAGGGTTTAAGCTTCTGTCACTCTAGCAACCCATCATCTACTTATTACTTCCCAATGCCTTCCTCTAGGCCCAAATAATGGTGAAGTGTTATGTAGTCGATGTTCACATAACACCACTAGAGGCTAGACAACATACATCTTATCAAAATATCAAACGAATACCAAATTCACATGACTACTAATAGCAAGACTTCTCCCTTGTCCTCAGGAATGAACGTAATTACTCACAAAGCATATTCATGTTCATAATCAGAGAGGTGATAATATGCATATAGGATCTGAACATATGATCTTCCACCAAATAAACCAACTAGCATCAACTACAAGGAGTAATCAACACTACTACCAACCTACTAGCACCAATCCCGGACTTTGAGACAAGAATTGGATACAAGAGATGAACTAGGGTTTGGAGATGTGATGGTGGTGGTGAAGATGTTGATGGAGATTTCCCTCATCCGATGAGAGGAGCGTTGGTGATGACGATGGTGATGATTTCCCCCTCCCGGAGGGAAGTTTCCCCGACAGAACAGCTCTGTCGGAGCTCTAGATTGGATCCACCAAGGTTCCGCCTCGTGGCGGCGGAGTCTCGTCCCGAAAAGTTCCTTCTTATTTTTCTCATCGAAAGACCTCATATAGGAGAAGAGCCACCAGGGGGCCCACGAGGTAGGGGGGCGCGCCCCCACCCTCGTAAGCAGGTTGTGGGCCCCCTGGCCTTCATCTTTGGCGAGGATTTTTCTTTATTTATTTTAAGATGTTCCGTGGAGTTTCAGGACTTTTGGAGTTGCGCAGAATAGGTCTCTAATATTTGCTCCTTTTCCAGCCTAGAATTCCAGCTGCCGGCATTCTCTCTCCTTATGTAAACCTTGTAAAATAAGAGAGAATAGCCATAAGTATTGTGACATAAAGTGAAATAACAACCCATAATGCAATAAATATTGATATAAAAGCATGATGCAAAATGGACGTATCATCTATGTGTTCACACATGTACTAAGTTTCTAGTTAATACAATTCTAGGATGAATAACAAACATTTATCATGAAATAAGTAAATAACTAATAACTTTATTGTTGCCTCTAGGGCATATTTCTTTTAGTCTCCCCACTTGCACTAGAGTCAATAATCTAGTTCACATCGCCATGTGATTTAACACCAATAGTTCACATCACCATGTGATTAATACCCATAGTTCACATCGCCATGTGACCAACACTCAAAGAGTTTACTAGACTTAGTAATCTTAGTTCACATCGCCATGTGATTAACACCCAAAGAGTACTAAGGTGTGATTATGTTTTGCTTGTGAGAGAAGTTTAGTCAACAGGTCTGCCATATTCAGATATGTATGTATTTTGCAAATTTCTATGTCAACAATGCTCTGCACGGAGCTACTCTAGCTAATTGCTCCCACTTTCAATATGTTTCCACATTGAGACTTAGAGTCATCCGGATCAGTGTCAAAACTTGCATCGACGTAACCCTTTACGACGAACCTTTTGTCACCTCCATAACCGAGAAACATATCCTTATTCCACTAAGGATAATTTTGACCGCTGTCTAGTGATATACTCCTAGATCACTATTGTACTCCCTTGCCAAACTCAGTGTAGGGTATACAATAGATCTGGTACACAGCATGGCATACTTTATAAAACCTATGGCTGAGGCATAGGGAATGACTTTCATTCTCTTTCTATCTTCTGCCGTGGTCGGGCTTTGAGTCTTGCTCAATTTCACACCTTGCAATACAGGCAAGAACTCCTTCTTTGACTATTCCATTTCGAACTACTTCAAACATTTGTCAAGGTATGTACTCATTGAAAAAACTTATCAAGCGTCTTGATATATCTCTATAGATCTTGATGCTCAATATGTAAGTAGCTTCATCAAGGTCTTTCTTTTAAAAACTCCTTTCAAACACTCCTTTTATGCTTTCCAGAAAATTCTAAATCATTTGTGATCAAGAATATGTCATTCACATATACTTATCAGAAAGGTTGCAGTGCTCCCACTCACTTTCTTGTAAATACAGGCTTCATCGCAAGTCTGTATAAACTTATATGCTTTTATCAACTCATCAAAGCATATATTCCAACTCTGAGATGCTTTGCACCAGTCCATGGATGGATCGCTGGAGCTTGCACATTTTTTTAGCACCTTTAGGATCGACAAAACCTTCTGGTTGCATCATATATAACTCTTCTTTAAGAAATCCATTAAGGAATGTAGTTTTGACATCCATTTGCCAGATTTCATAAAATGTGGCAATTGCTAACATGATTGGAACAGACTTAAGCATCGCTACGAGTGAGAAAATCTCATCGTAGTCAACACCTTGAACTTTGTTAAAAACCTTTTTAGACAAGTCTAGCTTTGTAGATAGTAACACTACTATCAGCGTCTGTCTTCCTCTTGAAGATCCATTTATTTTCGATGGCTTGCCGATCATCGGGCAAGTCAACCAAAGTCCACACTTTGCTCTCATACATGGATCCCATCTCAGATTTCATGGCCTCAAGCCATTTCGCGGAATCTAGGCTCATCATCGCTTCCTCATAATTCGTAGGTTCGTCATGGTCAAGTAACATGAACTCCAGAACAGGATTACCATACCACTCTGGTACGGAACGTACTCTGGTTGACCTACGAGGTTCGATAGTAACTTGATCCGAAGCTTTGTGATCATCATCATTAACTTCCTCACTAATTGGTGTATGCATCACTTGAACTGATTTCAGTGAAGAAATAATTTCCAATTTGAGAGAAGGTACAATTACCTCATCAAGTTCTACCTTCCTCCCACTCACTTCTTTTGAGAGAAACTCCTTCTCCAGAAAGGATCCATTCTTAGCAACAAAGATCTTGCCTTCGGATATGTGATAGAAGGTGTACCCAATAGTCTCTTTTGGGTATCCTATGAAGACACATTTCTCCGATTTGGGTTCGAGCTTATCAGGTTGAAGCTTTTTCACATAAGCATTGCAGCCTCAAACTTTAAGAAAAGACAACTTGGGTTTCTTGCAAAACCATAGTTCGTAAGGTGTCGACTCAACGGATTTAGATGGTGCCCTATTTAACGTGAATGCAGCTGTCTCTAATGCATAACCCCAAAACGATAGTGGTAAATCGGTAAGAGACACCATATATTGCATTATATCCAATAAAGTACGGTTATGACGTTCGAACACACCATTATGCTGTGGTGTTCCAGGTGGCATGAGTTTGTGAAACTATTCCACATTGTTTTAATTGAAGGCCAAACTCGTAACTCAAATATTTGCCTCTACAATCAGATCGTAGAAACTTTATTTTCTTGTTACGATGATTCTCTACTTCACTCTGAAAATCTTTGAACTTTTCAAGTGTTTTAGACATGTGTTTCATCAAGTATATATACACATATCTGCTCAAATCATCTGTGAAGGTCAGAAAACAATGATACCCATCGTGAGCCTCAACACTCATTGAACTGCATACATTGGTATGTATTATTTCCAATAAGTCAGTGGCTCGCTCCATTGTTCCGGAGAACGGAGTCTTAGTCAACTTGCCCATGAGGCATGGTTTGCAAGCATCAAATGATTCATAATCAAGTGATCCAAAAGTCCATCGGCATGGAGTTTCTTCATGCGCTTTACACCAATATGACCTAAACGGCAGTGCCACAAATAAGTTGCACTATCATTATTAACTTTACATCTTTTGGCTTCAATATTTATGAATATGTGTATCCCTACGATGGAGATTCAATAAACCATTAACATTGAGTGTATGACCATAAAAGGTTTTTATTCATGTAAATAGAAAAACAATTATTCTTTGACTTAAATGAATAACCGTATTGCAATAGATATGATCCCTGGCGGCTGTGCGTTGACTTCAAAGACCTTAACAAGGCTTGCCCAAAGGATCCCTTCCCCCTCCCCCGCATTGATCAAATTATCGACGCCACTACAGGACACGATTCGTTGTGCTTCCTCGACGCATACTCCGGTTACCATCAAATCAAGATGGCCGAGTCAGACCAAGCCACAACAGCATTCATCACCCCATACGGCCCATTCTGCTTCAACACAATGCCTTTCGGGCTCAAGAACGCCGGCGTAACATATCAGCGCATGATTCAGACATGTTTGGCAAACCAGATCGGCAAAACAGTAGAGGCATACATGGATGATGTGGTCGTAAAAATAAAACATGTCGAATATCTAGTAGACGACTTGAGGCTTACATTTGACAACCTCCGAGCATATGACATCAAGCTAAATCCGGAAAAATGCATTTTCGGCGTTCCAGCCGGAAAGCTCTTGGGCTTCATTGTATCCGGTAGAGGAATTGAAGCAAATCCAGCCAAGATCCGAGCTTTGTCACAATTGGATATCCCAAAGACCTCAAACAAATACAAAAATTAACCGGATGCGTGGTGGCTCTAAGCCGCTTTATCTCCCGGTTGGGAGAAAAGGCGCTACCCATCTATCACCTCCTTCGGCGCACTGAACACTTCGAGTGGATGGATGCCGCCACGGCCGGACTCGAGGAAATAAAAGCCATATTGGCAACAAACCCCGTCCTGGCCGCGCCAAACATCGGTGAACCAATGCTATTGTACATTGCAGCAACCCATCAAGTTGTCAGCGCAGTACTCGTCGTTGAGAGGGAAACGGACGGACACAAATTCCCCCTTCAAAATCCGGTTTACTATGTGTCCACTATCCTCACCCCATGCAAATCACGGTACCCACATTATCAAAAGATTGCATATGCGATACTCATGGCATCCCGGAAGCTACGACACTACTTTCAAGAGTGTTCAATCATAGTAGCATCGGAAGTACCACTCAACGATATTATAAACAACCGTGACGCAACGGGCCGGATTGCAAAATGGGCCATCGAGCTCCTCCCGTTCGACATAACTTATAGGCCACGGCGAGCTATCAAGTCGCAAGTTTTGGCTGACTTCTTCGCAGAATGGACGGAGGCCGAACTCCCTAAAGAGTACGGCACATATTCAAACTGGATCATGCACTTCGACGGTTCCAAAATGTTGGCCGGACTAGGGACCGGCGTCGTTTTGACGTCCCCCACAGGAGACACAGTTCAATATGTACTCCAGATTATGTACACGGACTCCAACAATGCAGTCGAATATGAGGCCCTTTTACATGGTCTCCGGATGGCAGTATCCATGGGCATTCAACGCCTAGAGGTGCGCGGGGATTCGAACCTCGCGATATCCCAAATAAATGGAGACTTCGATGCCAAGGATCCAAAAATGGCAGCTTACCGCAACGCCGTCCTCAAAATGTCAGCTCGGTTTGAGGGGCTCGAATTTCACCATATAGCCCGAGAAAACAATCAGGCGGCAGATGTCCTGGCACGCATCGGCGCAAAACGTGATGTGGTCCCCCCCAACATCTTCCTGGAAAGGCTGTTCAAGCCATCCGTAGTATGGGAAGGGGAACATGGCAATATTAGCCCGGACCCAACCTCACTGTCCGACGCTGAACAATCTGACATAATCGGAGGCTCTGCCAATGAAATCACAACCTCAGCCCACGTACTAATGGCCGTTATCGCCCCGTGGACAGAACCATTCCTAGCCTACCTTACTAGGCAGGAACTCCCAGAGGACCAAAACGAGGCACGCTGTATAGTGCGGCGATCTAAAGCTTATAAAGTCCATGAGGGAGAACTTTATAAGAAAAGCACTACCGGAGTCCTTCAAAGGTGCATCTTCGAAGAGGAAGGGCGGAACCTGCTGGCTGAAATTCATGCCGGACTCGGTGGCCATCACGCCGCAGCTCGGTCCCTTGTAAGCAAGGCTTTTCGTACAGGCTTTTATTGGCCGACGTCCCGGGCGGACGCTCAGGACTTGGTCCAACGATGCGCCGGTTGCCAGCTTTTTGCAAACCAAAGCCATATGCCACCCACCGCCCTCCAAACTATCCCCATCACTTGGCCTTTCGCGGTCTGGGGGCTTGACATGGTGGGACCCCTTAAAGGCGGAACCCACAAGAAAAAATACTTACTGGTCATGGTGGATAAGTTCACCAAATGAATAGAAGCCAAACCTGTCAAGACGGCCGAATCCGGACCTATGATAGACTTTATATCCGGGGTCGTACACAGTTATGGTGTCCCCCACAGCATCATCACCGATAACGGCACGAACTTTACGGCCGATGAGGTAAAACTCTGGTGCAAAAACATGGGCATCAAGATCGATTATGCTTCCATCTATCACCCACAAACTAACGGTCAGGTCGAACGTGCAAATGGTCTCATCATGAGCGGCATCAAACCCAGATTAGTGGGTCCCTCAAGGAATCTAACACGCACTGGGTAGAGGAGCTCGACTCTGTACTCTGGGGGCTGCGGACCACGCCGAATCACACCACCGGATACACAACATTTTTTATGGTGTACGGCGTAGAGGCAGTCTTGCCCTGTGACATAATCCATGACTCACCTCGAGTGCGCATGTACGAAGAAAGGGAAGCCGAGATCGATCGGCGGGACGGTTTGGACGCCTTAGAGGAGGAGCGCGACGTGGCAAAAGCCCGTTCCGCATTCTATCAACAGCAGGCTCGAAGATATCAAAGCAGAGAAGTGCGGGCCAAAAACTACAACGTTGGCGAATTAGTTCTACGCCTGCCGGACAAGAAAAAGGACAAGCTGAAGCCCAAGTGGGAAGGTCCCTTCATAATCGACCAAGTCCTGACTGGTGGAGCATACCGCCTACGAGATGCGTCGGATAACCGACTCGAGCCGAACCCATGGAACGCAGCCCGTCTCCGAAGATTCTACGCCTAGCGCCGGACTCCGTGTTTGTCTCCTTCCACTGTCCATTTTTTACATTTTCTGTCTTACATTTCTCTCCTTCCCCTCTTTTCTTTTATAGCCCTTAAAGGCTCCTCAAGTGACGTGCTACCCGCGCTCATTAAACTTGGGGGCTTCTTTAACAGAAGCTTATTTATACGGGCTTCACGCCCACCACATGTGTCAAACTTCCGCATGTACCTTTTCTTCACCATTATATGCATCGATATGAGTTAAGTTTTGGCCAAGCTGGGTTTCCTGGCTCCTGTGCTTACCCCTACGTTCCCGATTGTTCGGCTAGGTGGTAAAGGGAGCACCTCTGTGATTGTTACTGCCGGATCAGCCGGATGTGTACCTCAGACTGGGTGAAGCCGAAAGCTAGCGTTCTTAAGGGAATATTCGGTCGGTGAACTAAAAGATGACCTTTTTTACTTATTTATATATATGCCCCCAGATGATTTTCCTGCGTTTGCAATCCGGACATGCACTTTAGGGCATGCCTCCCAGAGAAAGGAACCCCTAACGGAACTATTCTCTCTGGAAGATGTTTCTTACTAACCATGTAATATAACATAACTAGTTGGGCACTTGTCTGATAAAGCACTAATGACCCCTACGCCTGGTCTCCATGCATACCCCGGTTCTTACATAACCGGTAGGGTATTCGGACACACTCCGGACCGTCAGGTCCTGAGGTTGAAGCGAAAAGGTCGGCAACGACAAATGATCTACAATCCGGCTAGAAGGCATTACACATGTCAATTAAAAATTACATAGTCACTCTGACTGATTGTATTCCTCTTCAATACCATCTAATAGGTTGTCTAACTTACAGTCCTGCTGGGAATACTTGGCGGCCAATTCTACTTGGCCGTACACTAAGCTTACAGGGATCTCCTTCCTGTCAGGCCCCATAGGTCCGACCTCGGCCATGTGGTTTTGGTCAGACTTCGTGTACCGCGTCTTCACCATGGCCCAGGCCTCCCTAGCGCCTTGTCGGTAAGCCGATATCTTCCACAACCGGAAGCGCCACCGAGCTCCCTTAAGCTTCTCCGAAAGCTCTCCAAGGCCCTCGGGCATGGAGTGGGAAGGCCATAAGGCTTGGGCAATGCCTCGCATCGCCTGCCGAACTCGCTCATGCAATTGCGAGAGCTCGGGAAGAAGGTCACCCGTAGAACCGGGCATCTCCTCTGCAGGACGACCCATTAGCATACCTACAGACATTACTCTGTTAGTCGACTTCCTCGCCGAACTCTTTTATTTTAAACATTCTCTTAAGCACTTAATAAATATGCCGCGTCGAAGCCGCTGATTCTCCTTAGTGGAGTCCGACAACTGGCCACGAACATCTTTAAGTTCAACGTCCAGCTTGGTGTTGGCATCCTGAAGATCATTCTTCTCCCGCCTCACCCTTGTCAGCATACTCTCACCGGCCTTTAGCCGGCGTAAGAGTTGTTGCCTCTCCGGATCCAGTCCGGCGCCATCTGCAATATTATTTGCCAGATTTACACCCACGCCGCACTTCGCAAGATACTAATATTTCGAAGTGTATCTTACCAGAGGGGGTCTCTTTGGGCTCCCTGTCGCGGCTAGTGCGGCCTCCAATTGGGCTTTGCACTCTTCTAGCTCCTGGGACAGTATGGTATTCTTCTCTGTGAGAACCTGCATAACAAATGATCCTTAAATCAGTTATTCTAACTGTTTCAAGTCTCGGGGGCTACTATATATATATATTTATATTTACCAAAAAAATTATTACCCGTATGTCTTTTACATATTGCTCCGTGGCTCTGGCTAAACCATTTTGAGCGGCACGGACGTACGCATCTCCCGAATTGAAGGCATCTAATGCCTCTTGGGAGAAACAAGCGTCGTGAAGAACTGTCCGGCGACGCCTGTGGTTCATGGCACTCTCCACCTCGGAATTGGTGGCAGACAACCTATCCGCATCCTCTGTCGGAGGAGCGTCCGGTGCGCGCCTTGTGTTCGTTTCTGCTTCCGGGCCAGGCGTTGGAACCTGGCTGGTGGAAGCGCGATGGGCAAACTCTCCGGATGTATTCCGGCGAGGTCTCTTCGTCCTGAAGATGGCACGAACGTTAATATGCCCTGAAGGAATAACACTAGGGAAAAAGAGGGTGCGCTATACCTCTGCGCCGGTGTCTCAGTCCGGACTACATTCCTTTTTACCCCACGGGGCCCTGTGGCCCCTCGTTGGCTAGCCGCCGCAGGTTCGGCCTCCTGCCTCGGAAACCTCCCCTGCAAAACACAGTCATTGTCAGAAAAACTGAAATGCGTGAGAATGGATTCCTTCTCAAGGGGATGAGACTCCGCTCTCTATTACCTGGGATGCCGGGATTAACCCTGGGTAATCAGCCGTAATGGCCACCAAGGTATTGTCCTTGCTTAGCTGATAAAACACCCTGTCAATCAGCTCCACTGATATGTCCTGATCCTCTTCGGAGTCCGGATCAAGGGACCGTCCTGGATCCTCGGGCTGTGGGGGACGGCTATTTATATCCTTTACTTCCTGACGCAGTTCCTGCGTTGAAATCGGAAGACTACATATTTAATCATGGGAATATAAAACGGATGGGCAAGCACAATTGTCCACTTACCCAACTTGGAGTGTTGTACATAGAAAATCCGCCCTGCGGGTTGACGCGGAGGAATTCCTCCTCTTCTCCCTTGTACAAAGAGGATAAGATCTTTACTAGAGCGGCAGCTGAGGCTGGCCCCTTACGACCGTAACGGGTGGCGTCATCCTCCCCGTTAAAATCCCACATGGGGTGGCCTCTATATTGAAGCGGCTGCACCCCCCGCATAATGCATGCGGCCATGACTTCAATCATGGTTAGTCCGGAATGAGCCAATAGTCTTATCCGACCCATGAGGTGAAGGACGTCCCTGTCGCCTTCTCTCTGAGAGCTCCGCGGGCGCCAGCTTAGGCGTTTCTTTAAGGGAGCACTGTCGAATTCGGGGAGACCAGCCCGGATAGGATCCGGCAGCGGGACATCATCTATATAAAACCATTCCGAAGGCCAGTCCTCGAACGCCTCCTTTGGGGTTCCGGATAGATATCCGGTCCCGGCAATACGCCACACTTCGGCTCCGCCCACTTGATATATAGACCCCTCTTGAGAGCGGGGCACCAGGTAGAATAACCTCTTCCACAACGCAAAGTGAGCCTCAACACCCATGAATAGCTCGCAAAGGGCGACGAAGCCCGCGATATGCAATATAGAGGCGGGCGTGAGATTGCGCAGCTGGAGGCCGTAGAACTCCAGAAGCCCACGGAGAAATGGATGAATTGGAAATCCAAGTCCTCTTACTAGATAAGGGACGAGGCACACCCGCTCTCCTTTGGAGGGACTGGGGGTGCTCTCCGCTTGCTCTCCACCATTATAGGTGGCGAGTCCGGCTCGGACCGGGACCATATAGGCTTGAGGGAGAAATCCTTTGGCCTGAAGCGATACTAGCTCGCTGTGCGGGATGGAGCACCTCTCCCAGTCTCCAGGTTTAGGACTAGAAGGGCGAGAGGAGGAGCTACGACGGCTGGCCATGTTGGAATGGACCTTTGCTGGAGGAGCTCTGATGATTACTCGCGGAGAGGAGAAGGTGTGGTTTGGATCTGAATCCCCATCCCATTAAATAGGCAGCTCGTTTATGCGGCTAGGGGTGTGAATGTAAAAACACCCCGACTTTTCGCATTCGTTTAACACGTGGAAGACGGCCATTATTGGGCGTGGAAGCCAAGGTGCGCTACATTACGAAAATCGGACATTATTCAGCAGGTACACGGAATTTGGAGAAGAACCCGCCTTGCAATGCCGAAGACAATCTGCGCGCCGGACTCGTCGTCATTGAAGCCTGGTTCGGGGGCTACTGAGGGAGTCCTGGATTAGGGGGTGTCCGGGTAGCCGGACTATACCTTCAGCCGGACTCCAGGACTATGAAGATACAACATTGAAGACTTCGTCCCGTGTCCGGATGGGACTTTCCTTGGCGTGGAAGGCAAGCTTGGCGATGCGGATATTCAAGATCTCCTACCATTGTAACCGACTTTGTGTAACCCTAACCCTCTCCGGTGTCTATATAAACCGGAGGGTTTTAGTCCGTAGGACAACTTCATCATACAAAAATCATACCATAGGCTAGCTTTTAGGGTTTAGCCTCCTTGATCTCGTGGTAGATCTACTCTTGTACTACCCATATCATCAATATTAATCAAGCAGGACGTAGGGTTTTACCTCCATCAAGAGGGCCCGAACCTGGGTAAAACATCGTGTTCCTTGCCTCCTGTTACCATCTGGCCTAGACGCACAGTTCGGGACCCCCTACCCAAGATCCGCCGGTTTTGACACCGACACTATGGTTCAAGCTATGGCAGAACACGTGCACTGAAGGCCAAGGCAGTATCTGAGTCTGAAGATGAAGACTCTGGTAGCAGCCTTGGTGATCCTGAAGAACTGAGCCATGATCTGGCTCTGCTCGTGAAGAAGTTCCAAAAGTTCTCAAGATGTGGTCGCCTTGGAAGATCCTCAAGGAGCAACGATTCCTCATCCAGTGACTACAAGACGAGGCTCTGTCACAAGTGCAAGAAAGCTGGACATTTCATTCAAGATTGTCCTCAGTGGGAAAAGGAATCAAAGAAGAAGAAATACAAGGATTACAGTTCTGATGATGCAAAGAAAAAGAAGAAATCCACAAAATCCCCATCATCAAAATCCTCAAAGCCTTCATATCACAAGAAGAGCAGCACCAAGAAGGCCAGGGCATTCATTGGCAAGGAAATGGACTCTGAGGCTGAATCTGAAGAAAATGAGGAAGAGGTGTCATCTGAGGAGTCCGAATCCGGAGTGGCGAGCCTAGCTCTCGCGACTGCATTCGTTAGCAAGTCTATCTTCAACACTGAAGAAAATGACCTCACCAACAAGGCTGATGAAGGCGATGATAACTACGCTCCCACCTATTGCTTCATGGAAAAGGGTGCCAAGGTACTCAAATGTACCTCCTCTAAATCAAGTGAGAATGAATCTGATGAAAACCTTAAGCCCAGCTATTCTAAACTTGCTAAGATTGCAATAAAACAACAAAGGGCTTTAGAAAAGGTTCAAAACATGCTAAATAAAAGTGATGATATGTTGGGTGAAGAAATGGATCGCACTGAAACTTTGAATAAAAATCTTCAGAGACTTCAGTCCAAGCTTGACAAACTTCAAAGTCATCATAACACTCTCTTATCGGATCCTGAGAAGCTTTCTTATGAATTTCTTCAAAGAAAGCAAGACCTTGAGAAGCTAAGAGTGAGTTATGAAGATCTTCAGAAGGAGCGCGATTCATTACTTGCTCAACAAATCAGCGCATCTCAGGAAGAATTTGTTCCTCCATGCTTGAAGTGCATTGAACTTGAATCTGCTAATTCTTCACCTGAATGTTCAAATGCTGCTAATGTTTCAAATTCTTCACATGCCTCTGCTATCACTAATTCCTCATCTAAGGACATTGCTAGTATCACTGACAATGCAGGGCTGAAGGAATTGTACACGACAGGCATGTACAAAAGCCTCAAAGGGCATCAGGCTCTTTGTGATGTGCTTAAAAAGCAGATCCTCAACAGGAACCCTAGGAAAGAGGGTATCGCCTTTGAGAGGAAACTCAATGCTGATGGTACATATTGGAAGCCTGAGCAGTACACCAAAACTACATGGGTCGCTGCAAAGGGACCTCCAGTTGATCCATCTAACTTATCTGGATTTGCATGTGAATCTCCTCATTCTGATGATGAGTCAATTGACTCCAACTATAAGCTATTCAAAAATCAGAATGGTGAAGTATTTGCTAGATATGTTGGCCCTAACTGCAGGAACGGCTCCCCTATGAAGAAAATCTGGGTTCCCAAAAGATGCCTTGAAAATCTTCAGTTGAATGTCATCATGACGCCACCTGTGAAGAATAGGAACCCCAGATCAAATTCCTCATACAGACCAAATTCCTCATATGGATCAAAGTCCTCATATGAACATCATCATGCTAACCCGTCTGTTTCGCAGGGAAGATCTAAGGATTATGGATATGTGCATTATCCTTCAAATCATTATGTCCATAAGTCCTCGAAGAATTTCTCTGCTTACTCATATGCTTACTCTAACCCATCTTATGTGAAACGAAATGGATTGGCTTCTATGCCATCCTTCTCGTATGGAGCTCGCATAATGATGAACTCTTTGCCACCCCTTCAGATGTGGGTGGTGAAGAAAAAGAACTAATCTCTTTTGCAGGGTCAGGTCTCCAGACGCACGTAATCGTCTGAAGAATTTGCTGGAGACCTAAGCATGCCTGATAGGACGCAGGCTAATCATGAAGAAATGAACTTTCTTTTCTCACGTCCTCATATTGCTTTATCAGTTATTTTACTTGATGAAATTGATCTGATGAATTGATGTCATATTCTTCACTAATGAAGTATATGAGTTTGTAAGCTGCACTAATTCATCTGCAGGATGATCAACCCAAAGCCACTGAGTGGGTTCTTGATAGTGGATGTACAAACCACATGACTGGTGACAAGAATCTATTGATGGATGCTCCATTATCTCCGTCGCATCTGAAGCATATCATCTTTGCTGACAAAGGCAAAAGTCAGGTATTGGGTCTAGGTAAGGTTGCGATTACTAAGGATCGACACATGGACAAAGTCATGCTTGTTGAGTCCTTAGGATACAACCTTATGTCTGTCTCAATGCTTTGTGATCTTGATATGGTTGTTGTCTTCGGCAAGTACCGTTGTGTTGTGGTTATGGAAGCTGACAATTCCAAAGTCTTCGAAGGCTTTAGGAGAGGAGACCTGTATATTGTTGATTTCTCTACAGGACCACAACCAGCTGTGTGCTTACTTGCAAAAGCTTCAGAAGGCTGGCTCTGGCTTCGACGACTTGGTCATGCAGGCATGAGGAATTTGCACACGCTTGTGAAGAAGAAGCATGTCATTGGCATCGAGAATGTCAAATTCCTCAAGGATCACCTATGCGGAGCCTGTGAAGCTGGGAAGATGACCAAGGCCAAGCATCTAGTGAAAACTATCATGACCACCACTTGCCCATTTGAATTGCTTCACATGGATCTCTTTGCTCCTAATCATTATTCTTCTATCTCAAATGAAGCATCTCAATATGGCTTCGTTATTGTTGATGATTATTCTCGTTACAAATGGGTACACCTTGTTACTTACAAACATGAAGTGTAGGAAGTCTTCAAACGATTTTCCTCGAGGGCTTCAACCAACTTTGGTGTGAAGATCAAGCACATCAGAAGTGAGAATGGCACTGAGTTCAAGAATTCTGGTCTCGATGACTATCTTGATGAACTTTGTATCACTCATGAGTTATCTTCTCCTTACACTCCTCAGCAGAATGGCGTCGTGGAGCGCAAGAACAGGACTCTTGCTGAGATGGCTCGCACTATGCTTGATGAATACAAAACGCCTTGTTGTTTCTGGACTGAGGCAATTGATACTGCGTGCCACATCATCAACAGGGTATATCTTCACAAATTCTTCAAAAAGACTGTCTATGAACTCCTCACTGATAAGAAACCCAATGTAAGTTATTTCAAAGTCTTCGGTGCTAAATGTTGGATTAGAGATCCTCATCACAACGCAAAATTTGCACCGAAAGCACATGAAGGTTTTATGTTTGGTTACGGAAAGGACTCGCACACCTACAGAGTCTTCAACAATGTTCTTCACAAAGTTGTTGAAACTGTAGATGTGCGGTTCGATGAAACTAATGGCTCGCAAAGAGAGCACCTACCTACTGTGATAGATGAACCAACACCTGAGGAAACTATCAAGTTCAAGGCTACTGAGGATGTCATTCCTACTGAAGAATCTGCTGAAGAATTCATTCCAGAACATGAAGAACGTCGAGCTAATGCACCTGAACAAAATGCTGAATAAAATGGTGCTAAAGAAAACACTGATCAAATTCTTCAACGACAACCAGCTCATCCTTGCATTGCAAAAGAAGTGCAAGTTGAAAAGATCATCAATGACATCAAAGCGCCAGGTCCTCTCACACGCTCAAAAGCTTCACATTTGTCTAACTTTTGTGGGCAGTATGCTTTTGTATCTATTACAGAGCCCACTAAGGTAGATCAAGCATTTCTGGAGCCTGAGTGGATTCAGGCCATGTAAGAAGAATTACATCAATTTGATCTTAACAATGTCTGGGAACTGGTCAAACGTCCAGATCCTCGCAAGCACAATATCATCGGCACAAAGTGGATCTACTGCAACAAGCAAGATGAAAATGGCCTTGTGGTGAGGAATAAGGCATGGCTTGTAGCTCAAGGCTACAGACAGGTTGAAGGAATTGATTTCGATGAAACTTTTGCACCTGTTGCTAGACTTGAAGCTATTCGCATATTACTTGCTTATGCTAACCATCATGATATCACTCTATATCAAATGGATGTGAAAAGTGCATTCCTCAACGGTAATCTTGAGGAAGAAGTGTATGTTGCTCAACCCCCAGGTTTTGTAGATCCAAAGAATCTTGACAAAGTCTTTAGACTCAACAAGGCCCTCTATGGCCACAAGCAGGCCCCACGGGCTTGGTATGATACCTTGAAGGAACTCTTCATCAAGAAAGGCTTCAAACCCGGTTCACTCGACCCTACTCTTTTCACTAAATCTTATGATGGTGAATTGTTTGTGTGCCAAGTATATGTTGATGATATTATCTTTGGTTGTACTGACCAACGTTATAGTGATGAATTTGCCTCTATGATGAGTGAAGAATATCAAATATCTAGGATGGGAGAGTTGAAATTCTTCTTAGGTCTTCAAATTCGTCAACAACAGAATGGCATATTCATATCTCAGGAGAAATACCTCAAGGATGTACTGAGGAAATTCGGCATGCAAGATTGCAAAGGCGTCAAAATTCCTATGCCCACAAATGGCCATCTGTGCACTGATGAAAATGGTATTGACTTCGATCATAAGGTATACCGCTCCATGATAGGTTCCTTATTATACTTATGTGCATCTAGGCCAGATATAATGCTTAGTGTTTGCATGTGTGTCCAATTTTAAGCTGCACCGAAGGAATCACACCATAAGGCTGTGGAGCATATTCTTCGATATCTAGCTCACACACCAACACTTGGATTATGGTACCCCAAGGGCTCGGCTTTTGATCTTGTTGGATATTCTGACTCTGACTATGCTGGTGATCGTGTGGATCGCAAGTCAACATCTGGTACATGTCATTTCCTCGGACGATCTTTGGTCTGTTGGTCCTCGAAGAAACAGAACTGCGTATCACTATATACTGCTGAAGTTGAGTACATTGCCGCTTGTTCTTGCTGTGCCCAATTGCTATGGATGAAGCAAACTCTAAAGGACTAAGGCGTCAACATGAAGAATGTACCTCTCTTCTGTGACTATGAGAGTGCCATCAAGATTGCACACAACGCAGTTCAGCACTAGAAGACAAAGCACATTCAGATTTGTCATCATTTTCTTCGTGATCATGTGTTGAAGGGCGACATTTCTATTGAGCATGTGAAGACTGAAGAACAGCTAGCCGATATCTTCACAAAGCCCTTCGATGAGAAGAGATTTAGCAAGTTGCGCTGTGAGCTAAATATCCTAGAATCTTTGAATGTTCTTTGAAAAGGACACTCATCCTAACACTTATGCAAAATTGATGACTTAGATGTGCAACACATGAAGAAACGTTTTTCTTCAATCAATGAAGAATAACACTCTTAGTGTGAAGAAATTAACGAAGAATTTGATTCTCAGAACCCTACGATAATTGTACGCGGTGTCTGAAATCATCATTCTTATACGGTGGGTCACACCACCACCAAAAGTTGAAATTCCTCAAATTATTCATATTCTTCAACTTTGCATAGTCTTCACTGGTTCCGTCGTTTTTCTTCATTGGATATATATATATATATATATATATATATATATATATATATATATGAGTTTATGTCCTCTACAGCATTCACTTATTGCTATTTCTTCAAGTTGGTTTTCTGCTAAGTGAATGTGATCGGACCCTTCCCCTCTATGCTATACTCAACCCAATCTATTCACAAATTCTTCATTTGCGTTCTATTTGCAACTCGTTCAAAATCTTCACTGTGTCCTTGTCAGCTGAAAAAATTGCGAACGGAACTTTAAAATCTATCTTATCGAAATTTTCAGTTTTGCCGCTCAAACCGTTCCGCATCCCTCGATACACTTATCCACTCACCCACGATCTAACACGATCTCCACCTCTCACTACGTGGGTGACACATGTCATGCGAATGAGAAGGGTCAGGGGCACGTTCGTCCAATTTCTTCGGGCGAGCAGTTTTTCACCGTGGCTATAAATACCCCTCCTTCCCTTCCTCACTTCTTTCACTCCGCTCGACCTCTCTCTCCAGCTCGAGCTTCTCAAACCCTAGCGCTGCCGCTACTTCATTGCCGCCAGTGAGGAAGAGCTTCACTGCCTCGACCTCATCACCGACGTACTCGCGCCGACCGCGGACATCTTCACTCCGCCGCTGCCGTAGCCGTCTTCCTCCGCCAAGTTAGGGCGTGGTAGATCTGCATAGATGAACTTCACATCTCCTCACTCCAGTTCGTCGTGTTCTTCATCCAGGGTAAATAAAAGTTACTTTTACTGCCCTCGTTGATTCGAATGATTATCTACAAAATCTTCAAAAGTGTTTTTCTTCATATCTTCACACACTGAACACCTCACAAGTCATCTGTTCTTGATTCGTTTATCTAAGCATCATTTTTCTTCAAGATTCCTCAATTGTGTGGATCATCGATCTATACAACTCTGGAACCTAAGACAAAGAACGCTTAGTGAAAATCTTCAAGACTCATCTGGTCAAATTCCTCAAACCTGTTCATTTTGAAAAACCTTCTGAGAACGCATATGACCTCTCCAAAATTCCTCGCAACTATACTCTGTTCACAGGTACACATGTCAGCTGCTGAATCACTAGGTTCTCATCAACTTAACTCATTTGCAGCGTTCCTCGAAGAAAAGTTGCATACTTCTTCAGAGAATTCGATTGTTCAAATTCCTCAACTGAAGAAAATGGCTGATGGTAAAAGGCCACAGAAGGGAGGAAAGAGGCCTGAGGTAAATACAGTGTTTGAGATCCCTGATGACATATATGCTGGGTACTGCACACCTACTGAGGAAACCAAGAATGAGTGCAAAGTGCGCATTCAGAAGATAGAGAGGAGATGGGCAAGAGAATGGAGGGAGTACAGATATGTCACTCCTAAGTATATGAAGAAATTCGCACTCAATCCTCCATGCCCAAGAGCACCACTGGCACCTGGCCAAATAGCAGATCCCACCAGCCCCAAGCGCGGTGAGGACTATCCTGATGAATGGGCCAAGCGCCAAGGCAAGTTGGCTAAGAAAGCCAAAGAAGCAGTGAGAAAATTTAATGAAGACTCTACCGCTGCTGCTGCCTCTGCTGAGGCCTTTGCTGTCAAGCCAAAGAAGGCTATGTCAAAGAAGCCTGCGCGCAAGCCAAGTGCTTCACCAACAATGCCCTCAAGGCCAAGTTCCTCAGCAATGCCCTCACGGCCAGAATCATCAAAGCCCTCACGGCCAATTCCTCATGCTGCTCCTATTCCTCCAAAGTCCTCAGCTCCTCCGCCGAAGCCTTCAGCTGTTCCGACCAAATCCTCAGCACCTGTGCATCTCGCTTCGTGCCAAAGGACTGCCGGCATCTCCATTGCCTCAGGTGTCTCAGCTAGTTCCTCAGCTGCACCAAGTTCCTCAGCTGGCCCCTCACTACTGAAGACAAAGGCCACTGCTGGACGAGGTCCACGCCCAAGTCCTCAAAAGAAGCAAGTCGCTTTCCAAGTGTCGTCTGATGAAGACGAAGCTGATGATGATGAACTTGCAGAAATCATCAGAGACAGGCAAGTTAGGGCCGCTAGAGCCAAAGGATGAGAGGTGCCACTGCTTTTGGATCCCAAGCTGATCCTCGAATACATTGATGATTGGCACAAGGACCCCAACACTCCCTTGCCTGACTTCAAGCTGACTCCTGGATAGAGTCACATGCTGACCCACTTCATTCAAGAAGAAAAGTGGAAATTTGAGAAGGCCAGGCAGATCAAGAAAGTGCAGTACAAGAAAGAGCGCTATCTGAAGAAAAACGTTGTCTCTATGACAACTGAAGAACTTGTCACTACTCAGACTGAGATTAAGAAACTCAGTGATGACTTTGAAGCATATCGCGCTGATTGGCTTGGAGCCAAGGTTCATTTTGTGAAACTTGCGGATAACTTCAATTCCAATGTTGCAGCCCTAACGCAATAGGAAATTCCTTAGGCTGAAGCATCTGCTTAGCCTACTAAAGAAAATGCCAGCACCGCTGATGACAATCAGGCTGCTGAAGATAATGTGAGTTCCAGGGCTGATGACTGCATTCCAGCCGCTGAAGAAATTGCCAGGGCACCCACTAGTGGTGTGCCTGAAGAAACTGAAGAACTCAGGGCAACTGCATCAGTTGTGCCTAAAGAAAATCAACCAGATTACTCAGCTGCTCCTGCACCAACTTCAACTCCAATCCTTCCATCTGCATCGGATGTGAAGAAGACCAAGGCTGCAGAGCATGCTGCAGTGAAGAAAAGGAAAGCATCAGCTGCTTCAGATTCGTCAGCTCCGAAGAAAATGAAGCCTATGACAAGCTCATTTGCAAATCCGATTGATGATGTTCACATCTCAACCAGGCCATCAAAGGACCTTGTTCCTCTTGATGAAGAATATGTGATCCCCATCGGATCTGATGAAGAAACTCATTCTGCTGCTTCGTCTGAACCGTTGGATGAAGAAATTGAAGTGGATGCGATCCCTTCAACACCTATCATCTCCTCGCCTATGCCTCAGTTCACAGCTGAAGAGGCTGGTGTTGAAGAAATGGAAGATGATGATGTGGACATTGGCTGCTCCACACCCGTCATCAGTGATGAATTCTGGGAAAGTCAGCATCCAAACTCTCCAATGTTCACTACTCTACAGCAAATTCCTTAGTCCCCCACACAAACTGTTCACATGGGCTCTGAAGAAACTCATCCCACTGCATCTGTCCATGAGGAAATTCCAGCCACTAGCGTTGATGAAACTGCTGCTGCTGCACAACCAACTACGCAGACTGCCACTGAGGAGGAACCAGAAATTCCTCAGCCTGAAGAACCTGCGATTGAGATTCCTGAAGTCGTGATGCAACTCACTAACACTCCTCTACCGAAGCCAAAGGATCCATTCTCACGCAAGCAAAAGTTCGAGGATGATGATTTCTTCGGCGAGCACGTATTCTTCGAAGATTACAACCCATATGACTCTGCTCGCATTAGGAAGAGGCGTTTCTGGACTGCTAGTCAAGCCAATTTCTATTCCTCAGTGCTATTCAATAAAGAGAAGATTTTCTACCATGAGCATATTCCTCACGTGGATATGGAATCTCTGCCATGCTTCGCACCAGTCCTCAGTGTTCTTCACGACACTGGGCTGCTCAACTTTTGCTCTGACATCTGTGATTGGAATGAGGAACTGATTCTTCAATTCTATGCAACGCTGCACATCACCGGAGATGCTGAAGATGTGAATTCATGGGTGCTGGACTGGATGTCTGAAAACACTCACTACACTACACCAGCCTCTGAATTGCTTCGTGCTCTACCACTCAGTCCTCCCCTTGAAAAAGCTCGCTACATCTAAAGTGAACCTGATCTCACACATCATTACATGCAGGTGCTGATGAAACCTTTGAAGCCAGGTCAAGCACCAAGAACCAAATTCCTCGTGAAGGAATGGCAGTACGTGCCCAGAACTGTCTATCATATTCTTACGAGGATAATTAGTCCTATCAAAAGCCACGACTCATCTGATGAGGAAATTGTTGGCATCATGAAGAATCTGGTATTCAACATCGTTCATGGCATTCCTGTCAATTATCACGATTTCTTCATGAGGACTATGGCGAATGTTGCACTGTCTCCATTTGAGCTGAAGCCTTATGCACCTTGGATCATGAGATTCCTCAGGACAAGGTCTTCACTCAACTACAAAGCTGATTTCCAGAATCATCTCAGCTACTTGCCCTCAATTGAAGTCCTCAAGCAGACATATTCCTCAGTTGATGGAAAGGGCAAGGCACCAGATGTAATTGATGAAGGCATTCGTCCATTGGATGGTCAGTTTCGCAAAGCTGCATCTTATTCCACCAATGATGACTCTACCACACATGACTCTGCCAATGCACCTAAGTCCACTCCTCAAGCCACTGCTCCGCGCGTGATGACTGACCGTGAACTTCTGCTTAGTCTTCACCAGAAGGTGGATCGAAATCACAAATGGGTTAAGCATCAGTTTGGTTCACTTCTTCACAACATGACTGCCACACACAATGCAGTGAAGAAAAACCACTACTACCTCCATCAAGTCTTCAGTCGCACCTGGGCAATCCTGTCACATCTGTATGGTGAAGAAGATCTGAAGAACATGGGTCTTAATGAAGATTTTGACTGGTCTACACCTCCACCGAAGAAATTCAAGAAGGTCAAGGTTCCTTCTCTGGTGGACAGCTCATATTCTTCATCGCGCGACACTGATGAACATGAAGATTTGGACGAAACTACGGCAGGCCCTACATCAACAAACGGCCCCAACAACGCTGGCGCTCCTTCATCAACATGATTATCTTCAGGGGCGTTAGTCCTCATTTTCGATCCTTTTGGTCATTCGATGACAAAGGGGGAGAATTATGAGTTAGTCTTCAAGCGGGTCTACTATATGGGTGTTTTTTTGCTAAGTTACAACTCTCGTTCTTCTGAAACTTTATTGGATCAAGTTGTAATCTTAAACCCGATGGTGCTCTGATACTTTTGATGCACTGTGCTTTGATACTCTTGATGCACTATTCTGCATGCTTATTCCTTGTTAATATTATTGCACGCATGCTGAATTTCATCAGGCACCATATTTCATCATGCATTTCAAATTCTTCATATTATATGTTAAATGCGTGTATGAATTACAAGATATAGGGGGAGATCTCCATGATTCAACTCTTCAAGTGTGCATTGCTTCAAAAGCAAATTCCTCACTATGCACATCTTCAGGGGGAGTTCTTCTATATCTTGCAATCAAATTCCTCAATATCAGTATTTACACTTCATATGTTTATCCCCGTTGAAAACTTAACCTATATTGTCATCAATCACCAAAAAGGGGGAGATTGTAAGTGCATCTAGTGCCCCTTAGTGATTTTGGTGTATTGAAGACTTATAGGTTAAGGGACTAATGCGTGTGTGAGTGTACACATGTCTATAAGTCTATGAGGAGTTTGATATTTACAGGAAAAGTCGACCCCTAAAAATGAATATCTTCGACTGAAGATTTTGGTATTTCTGAAGACTTTCATGAAGACTTTGAAAGTGAAGAAATTGGTGTGTCCGTGAAGACTTGATATTCATGCGAGAAATATGAAGCTTGAAGACTTTCGTTTTCATAGTTTTGTTTTTCTCTTTCTTGAGTCATAGGAAACACCGTACTGTTAAAGGGGGTCGAGAAAATACTAAGGAAAAATTTCCATGTGATGCTCAACTCAAATCCTACACCTACCAATCCCTTCGAGTGAAGCCATTGGAAATCTCATATAGTTCAGTCAATTTCTTCAGTGACAAAGACGAAGTTCTTCTGGTCTCTGAGGAATTTGTCCTGACTGAGGAGTTAGGAATTCGCTAGTGCGGATTTCCTACACAGTGAGGAACATGATAGCCCTGAGGATTTTGCTACTCAAAATTCCGACCGTTGTTGTGCTATGCGCCAGCTGTCCCAAAATATCTATCCACCTAACGGTCATATCATTGAAGGGCATTTATGTCTTATCATGTCGGGCTGCTCCCTAGGCTATAAATAGCCGCCCCCTACAACCACTAGCTGGTTGGCTGCTCCGAGAGAAACTGACACTTGTCATTTGAGAGCAACCCATCCTCTGAGGACTTTGAGCAAAAATCATCAAGTGAGGAAAAACCAAAAACCCAAAACCCAAACACCTACAAACCCCAAGTGATTGAGCATCACTGAAGAGATTGATCCTGAGTGGATCCGACGCTTGTTACCTTTGAAGACTGTGCTTCTTCCAGACAGTTAGGTGTCATGGTCTAGAGCATCCAAGAGGAATTGTGGATCTCCGAGTGACCAAGTTTGTGAAGGTTTGGAAGTCGCCTAAAGACTTACCACGAGTGATTGGACGAGGTCTGTGTGACCTTAGTTCAAGGAGAATACGGTGAGGACTGGGTGTCTTGGACTAAGTTTCCTTGACTGGGTGTCCGAGACTGTGTGTGCTCGAGTTTAAATACTCAGCCGCTCCAACCAGACGTACAACTGAGACAGCAGTTGGAACTGGTCTACCAAATCATTCTCTTCACCGAGCTTACTGGTTCTATTTCCTCAACTCTTCCACTTCCTCATAACTGTGTTGTGTGATTGTTCATATCTGTGTTTGAAGACTTTGACTGAAGACTTTCTCAATTTCCTCAGTTCAATTTCTTCAGTCTGTTTGTCTTCATCCTGTGTTATCTTGTGATTACGCTTACTGTACTCTGTGCCTGTCTTCATTTCATCATGATGACTATGCTTGTATTCTGTTGTGTTTACTTTTGAGTACTTAGTCCGCTGCTAGTAGTTCTTCGCTAAGGAATTTCCTCACCAGCAAATTCCTCAGTGAAGAATTTCATAAAAATCGCCTATTCACCCCCCTCTAGTCGATATAACGCACTTTCAATACCGAGCTTTGCCAAACGTTCATAACATCTGCATCTGCTCCTACAATAGGTCTGTCACCTAGCGGTGCATCAAGGACATAATTCTTTTGTGCAGCAATGAGGATAATCCTCAGATCACGGACCTAGTCCACATCAGTGCTACTATCAACTTTCAACTTAGTTTTCTCTAGGAACATATCATAAATAAAACGGGGAAGCTATATGCGAGCAATTGATCTACAACATAGATATGCAAATACTATCAGGACTTTGTTATAAATTTAAGTTCAATTAATCATATTACTTAAGAACTCTCACTTAGATAGACATCCCTCGAGTCATCTAAATGATCACGTGATCCATATCAACTAAACCATGTCCGATCATCACGTGAGATGGAGTAGCTTTCAATGGTGAACATCACTATGTTGATCATATCTACTATATGATTCATGCTCGACCTTTCAGCCTCAGTGTTCCGAGGCCATATCTGCATATGCTAGGTTCGTCAAGTTTAACCCGAGTATTCTGCATGTGCAAAACTGGCTTGTATCCGTTTTATCTGAACATAGAGCTTATCACACCCGATCATCACATGGTGTCTCAACATGAAGAACTATCGCAACGGTGCATACTCAGGGAGAACACTTATACCTTGAAATTTTAGTAAGGGATTGAGGGAGTCCTGGATTAGGGGGTATCTGGACAGCCAGATTATATCCTTTGGCCGGACTGTTGGACTATGAAGATACAAGATTGAAGACTTCATCACGTGTCCGGATGGGACTCTCCTTGGCGTGGAAGGCAAGCTTGGCAATACGGATATGTAGATCTCCTTCCTTGTAACTGACTCTCTGTAACCCTAGCCCCTCCGGTGTCTATATAAACCGGAGGGTTTTAGTATGTAGGACAACATACAATCATACCATAGGCTAGCTTCTAGGGTTTAGCCTCCCTGATCTCGTGGTAGATCAACTCTTGTACTACTCATATTATCAAGAATAATCAAGCAAGACGTAGGGTTTTACCTCCATCAAGAGGGCCCGAACCTGGGTAAAACATCGTGTCCTGCCTCCTGTTACCATCCGCCTTAGACGCACAGTTTGGGACCCCCTACCCAAGATCCGCCGGTTTTGACACCGACATTGGTGCTTTCATTGAGAGTTCCTCTGTGTCGTCATCATGAGGCTTGATGGCTCCTTCGATCATCGATAGTGATGCAGTCCAGGGTGAGACTTTTCTCCCCGGACAGATCTTTGTATTCGGCGGCTCTGCACTACGGGCCAACTCGCTTGGCCATCTGGAGTAGATCGAGAGCTATGCCCCTGGCTATCAGGTCAGATTTGAAAACTTGAACTACACAGCCAACATCCACGGAGACTTGATCTTCGACGGATTCGAGCCCTTGCCGAGTGCGCCACACGGTTACGATGAGCATGACTTAGCTCCACCATCGAACAGTGTTCGGGAGATCGCACCGGCGACCGCTCCGACCCTCAAATCGGAGCCAATTGCGCCATCCAGTTATAGGTGGATAGACCCCGCCACGGAGGCTGACCTTACCCTTCACAAGAGCCGTGACGCCAAACTGCCGGATTCTTCCCCGGCCACGGACTCCGAACCGCTTGCGCCTGTGCCCATCGAATCCGACTGGGCGGCGATCATGGAGTTCACCTCCGCGGATATCTTTTAGCACTTGCCTTTTGGCAACATACTGAACTCATTAAGGTCTCTCTCTCTCTCTCTCTGTCAGGAGAGCCCTGGCCGAACTATGTCCGGCAGAATTGGGATGCGGATGACGAAGAAATTCGCCGCCCACCCACCACCCACTTAGTAGCCACTGTCGATGATTTGACCGACATGCTCGACTTCGACTCCGAAGGCATCAATGGTATGGACGACGATGCAGGAGACGAACAGGAACCACTACCCATAGGGCACTGGACGCCCACTTCATCATATGATTTATACATGGTGGACACACCCAAAGAAAACGACGATGAAGAACGGAAGGACACAGCGAAGGGTTGTTCCCTCGAGAAGCAGTCAAAGCGGCAGCGTAAGTGCCGCTCCAAATCCTGCCTCGGCAGAAGCAGCGATCATATAAACCCAGCAATAGAGAAAGGCGAGCCAGCGGACGAAAAACACGGCATTGAACCATCGTCCGACCACGGCAACACAGAGAATCAAACCGAACAACCCGACTCCGTCGAAGATAACAGTCCGGATGACATCACACCGGACAGGCACCCGAAGCAACAGAATACCCATCAAAGGCTTGTTGCCACTGCGAGGAGTCTGAAAAAGCAGAAGCAAAGGCTCAGGGCTGCACAAGAGACACTAAGAATCAGATGGAGTGAAGTACTCAACACTGCAGCGAAGTACGGCAGTAATCGCCACACCAAGAGCTACCCGAAGCGAAAGTTGCTACCTGAATTCGATGAGGAGGCCTTAGATCCCCCGCAATCAAAAAACAAAACGACCATCTGGTCGGGGATAAACGACCTCGTGGCCAATATAGAGCGGCAAACGACGCCGCACATAAGCCAGTACGCGACCCACGTGAGGGCTCGCATCAAAAGGACGTCGCAACCAGATCCATCTACGGGCCACGCAAGCACGCTCCAACATGCAATGCAACACAACAAACATCCCAACACCACGGTACACCCAAATACAGGGGTGCCGCACACCCCCTATGTTTCACCGATGAGGTGCTGGACCATGAATTTCCAGAGGGATTCAAACCCGTAAATATAGAGGCATACGACAGAATGAGAGACCCTGGGGTATGGATTGAGGACTACATCCTCCATATCCATATGGCTCGAGGAGATGATCTCCACGCCATCAAGTACTTACCCCTCAAGCTCAAAGGGCCAGCTCGGCACTGGCTTAAAAGCCTCCCCGAAAACTCCATTGGAAGCTCGGAAGAGCTTGAAGACGCTTTTTGGGCAAATTTTCAAGGGACCTATGTCTCACCACCGGATGCAGACGATTTGAGTCATATAACTCAACAGCCCGGAGAGTCAGCCTGAAAGCTTTGGAACAGGTTTCTCACTAAAAAGAACCAAATAGTCGATTGCCCGGACGCCGAAGCCTTAGCAGCTTTTAAGCACGGCATTCAAGACGAATGGCTTGCCAGACACCTCGGCCAAGAAAAGCCGAGAACAATGGCAGCATTAACAAGCCTCATGACCCGCTTTTGCGCGGGCGAGGACAGCTGGTTAGCCCGATGCAGCACCAGCGACCCAAGTACATCCGAAGTTAGGGACGGAAATGGGAAACCACGACGCAGCAAAAACAAGAACCGGAATAAAGAAGACAGCCCGGAGAGCACGGCGGTAAATACCGGATTTAGAAGCTCTCGGCCAGGTCAACAAAAGCTGCCCTCCAAAGGCAACAGAGATGAACTGTCCAGCCTAAACAAGATTCTGGATAAAATATGTCAGATCCACAGCACCCCCGATAAACCTGCAAATCATACCCATAGAGAATGTTGGGTCTTCAAGCAATCCGGCAAGCTCAACGGCGAACATAAGGGGCATGATACACCAAGCGAAGACGAGGACGAGCCTCGCAAGAAAAGCACTGGGGAACAGAAGAAATTCCCACCAGAAGTCAAAACAGTAAACGTGTTACACATGACAAAGGGGAGAAACAAAGCGACACTCCTAGAGACACATGCCCCAGGGCCTATCACCGCGGAGTTCTGGCACTGGTCATCCCAACCGATAACCTTTGACCATCGGGATTACTCGGCAAGTACCAGCGTGCAGGATGGGCTGCCTTGGTATTAGACCCAATAATTGACGGATACCACTGCACACGAGTCTTGATGGACGGCGGAAGCAGTTTAAATCTGATATATCAGGACACAGTCCGCAAAATGGGGATACACCCAACAAAAATTAGCTGCAGCAATACTACCTTTAAAGGAGTAATGCCAGGCCCAGAGGCCCATTGCACGGGCTCCCTGCTACTACTGGTTATATTCGGCTTTCCCGATAACTTACACAGCAAAAATTTAACGTTCCACATCGCTCCGTTCCAAAGTGGTTATCAAGCACTACTCAGACGCGACGCTTTCGCTCGCTTTAACGCAATACTGCATTACGCTTCTCTCATGCTTAAGATGCCCGGTCCACGTGGCATCATTACAGTAAATGGAAATATTGAGCGCTCCTTGCACGTGGAAGACCGTGCGGCTGCCTTGGCAGCCGCACACTAAACGGCCTCACCAACTAAAGCATCTGACAGGTCATTAAGACCACGGACGCGGTTGGACGAGTCTGGTGCAGCTATATGTAATTGATACAGGTTTGATGGCTATAGCCCTATCACAATACAAGGGGCAAAGCGCGCACAAACAAGTGGCAATTAGGCTCAACTTTACTCATTTTGAACTATACATGGTTTATTTAGTATAACCTACCTTTTGCACGACAACTTTTCAATTAAGTTCCTTTCTTTTTCAGATGACCATCGTGCTACAACCGTCCAGAATACGGCACAATGGAGACACAGGCGCAGACATGCAGCAGGGACCCATTCCGAGGATTCTTTTTAGATTAAGACCATGTGTAAACCTTTTTTACTGTCTCTTGTTGATACGCATCCCTCGGATTCTCAGTACAATCGAGAAGGATGCTGACGTATTGGCATGTGGCCATGTCAGAATATTGCACATACCTGGACCAGGGGCTCATTACAAAGGGCACTGTTTCGACCCGGTTTACATCATAAAGACCGAATACCCTAGGGAGTGTTCGGCGTCGCGAGTTTGGCCTTATATGCATCAGCTCCGAATCATGTCTTTGGTCAAATATTGGGTTTGCCCGGCTCTTGTGTTTTGCTGCCTTACGTTCCGCTCTATCGGCTATGGCAGCACCAGGAGAACTACTGCGATTGTGCCCTGGTTCATCCAGACGAGCACCTCAGTAGAGAAAGCCGAAAACTGACTGTCATGATATAGCGTGAGACTGGTCAACCACTCGATGACCTAGCGGAATCTTCGGGATTCCTCCGCCTTAACGAAGGGCCGTTTCACGGCTAGGCATGTACACGCCCCGAATCCGGATGAGCGCGGAGCCACCAGGGGCTATATAGTAGCCCCACTGTCAAAATCCTCTGGCTAAGTGATAGTGTTAAAGCATTATAGTCCGATTGCCTAGTTCGCTGCGCTATCACCTCCTTAATGGACCAAGACGTTGGATCAAGTGTGAACATGTGTGTTCTGCGAACACCCCCGCATTATATGCATGGGGGCTGAAGCCGACGAGTGCCATCTTTCAGGTTATATACATATATACATAAACGGCCGCACATGAGGCATCATAGCACTTTCGGGCAAAAGTATAAATACAGCCTTGATAAATTCAATAAAACATTGTTCTTACAATCGGAATACAGGTCACTTAAACATAATATTCTTCGAGCACTGAGCCTCTATCAAACGAGCGCCTTCAAGAACTTCTTCAAAGTAGTGCTCGGCAGCCACTCGGCCTATGGCCGAACCCTGTGCTGCAACAGTGCTGGCATCCATCTCCGCCAAGTATGTTTTGACACGGGCAAGGGCCATCCGCGAGCCCTCTATGCACGCCGACCTCTTTACAGCATCGATGCGTGGCACAACACTAAGGAATTGTTGCACCAAGCTAAAGTAGCTATTCGGCCTTGGCCCTCCTGGCCACAGATGATCCACTACGGACCTCATGGCAAGTTCGGATAATCTATGGAGCTCGGCCCAACCGGTCAATCGCTCATTCAACAACAGCGGGCAGACTGGAGCGTGAAACTGTGACCAGAACAGCTTCTCCAGTTCAAGACCCTTCTGATCCTTGAAGTACTTGGCCGCATCAGCAGCACTTGCAGCCAAATCCATGTACTCGTCCGCAGAACTCCATAGCCGGTCTAGAGGAGCATATTTTGGATCTCCGAACTTAGTCCGTAACAAGAAGGGCTTCCTAGAAACGATATCCGCAGCTTGATTCAGCTCCTCCTTCGTCGCTATAATTTCCGAGCGGGCTTCCTTGGCAGCCACCCAGGCCTTCTCCAGGTGCGTCGCCTTCGCCCGGTTTTCCTCTTCAAGAAGCCGATAACGGTCAGTAGCTTCTTTTAACTCTACGGCCATCTTGGAAATTTTTTCTTTGCTCTTGCAATGTGCGGCCTGTTCGGCCTTTAACCCCTCGGCCGCCTTTAAGGCGGCTGCATTGCTGCTCCTTGCGTGCTCCTTGGCTTGGGCAAGTTCCGCCCGAAGGGTCTCCACTACGGCAGCTCCATCTGCAGTCACAACATAATAAAGATACTGGCATCATGTTGCTCTTACTATGTGACGATCACCCGAAAAATCACTGACCCTGTGCCTCGTCAAGCCGCTTGTTGACAAGCACGATGTCGACATCTGCCGCATCCAGCTGCCGCCTTAGTTCGGCAAACCCATCAGTCCGGCTAACCACCGAAGCTTCAACCACCTGCACATAAAGGCGGTCTAGTTATTACCTGGGACTATGATCCTCTGTTTGCTGCCGTTTTCGACGACAACCAGAGTCTCAGGGGTTACTATCTACACAGGGCACATCTAAAAATGTGCAGTACTGTCAAAACTGTACATCATTTCACGTACCTCAAAACCCTTCAGTAGACTCATAAAGGCTTCATGCAACCCGCTTTCGGCGGACGAAATCCTTTCAATCACCGTACCCATCAACGTGCGGTGCTCTTCTGAGATAGCCGCTTGCTCTAGCAGATCCCTCAGTACGTCCGACCGCACGCCAGACGGTGCCGGACTCTTTTGATTGCTCTCTTCAAGATCCGGATATTGAGGACTTCGGGTGGCCATAGGATTACCTTCTAGCCTTGCCGGATTAGGATAAACCCTCCGCGACGACACCTCGGGGTCGCCCGCCTTGTGAGGCAGTGTGGCAGGGGGAGGCGTTTCGCTCTCCATCATCTCTGGAAGAAGATCCCCTGAAGACGAGCTCTGTTGAGAAGGGCTAAGATCTGAACTGGAAGATAAATGCTTTGGTTATTTTCCTCAGAAGTAAAGTGAGATATTTTCATTATTAAGTACCCTTTTACTTACATCTCGGTGGAGGGCTGATCCCCTTAAGGGCATAGTGCGGCCAGGGTAGCCCCCAAGGCAGGACCATCTGGCGAAGCTTTCTTCCCCCATTTGGAGACCATTGTCTCTGGGTCCTCAGAGGCGGTCCTCTTCCTTCCCTGGGGAGAGGAAGTTTCAGTCCCTCCTCCCCGGCTAACCTCCTTCGTGGAGGCGCTAACCTCCTTGTTCCCCCCTTTATCTTCTCCCAGGGGCACTTGATAAGGCGCGATCTCTAGCATCCTGGTTAGCACGGGATTTTGTGAGGTCTCGAGGAGGGGGGCCGGACACCTGATCAACTTTGCCTTCGCTATCCAATCCTGGACCAAGAGCGGTTTTTCTTTTTTATGGCAACGTTGCTATAAATAAAACGGACAGTGTGTTCGGCTGTGGGGCTACTTACTTGGGTATCCGGGTGATTGCAGCTCAGACCTGCATCCTCGGTGATGTCCGGACACATTATTTGTGGTACGAAGAACAATTTGTACATCTCTTCGTGCGTCATGCCGAGGAAATATTGGATAGCCCGCGGTCCTTCCAGGTTGAATTCCCACATGCGGAGGGGGCGGCGTTTGCAGGGATGGACTTGACGGACTAGCATAACTTGCACCAACATAACCAGACTGATATCTCTCTCAAAGAGATCTCGGATGCGGCTTTGCAGCATTGGCACGTCCTTGGCTGGACCCCAGCTCAGCCCCCTGCTGATCCACAACATCAGTTGTGGTGGGGGGCCTGAGCGGAAGGCGGGGGCAGCTACCCACTTGGCACTTCGGGGAGCTGTGATGTAGAACCACTCTCGTTGCCACAATCCGAACACCTCTGGGAAGTAACCCTCATGCCATGGAGCGTTAGCAAATTTGCTTATTGAAGCGCCTCCGCACACCGCGTGCCGCCCCTCAATCATCTTCGGCTTCACATTGAAGGTCTTGAGCCACAGGCCGAAGTGAGGGGTAATGCGGAGGAAGGCCTCACATACGACAATAAATGTCGAGATGTGAAGAAGGGAATCCGGGGCCAGATCATGAAAATCTAGCCCGTAATAGAACATAAGACCCCTAACAAAGCGATCCAGAGCGAGGCCTAGTCCTCGGAGGAAGTGGGAGACGAACACGACTCTCTCGTTGGGTTCGGGAGTAGGGACGACCTGCCCTCGGGCAGGCAGCCGATGCGAAATTTCGGCGGTCAGATATCTGGCCTCTCTCAACTTCTTGATGTCCTCCTCTGTGATGGAGGAAGGCATCCACCAACCTTGAAGGTTGGATCCGGACATAGTTGAAGGTACGAAGTGCCTAAACCTGAGCTTTGGGTGTTGGAACTTGATGCGAGAGGTGGATTCGATTAAGATAGAGAGGAAAAGGCCTTTTCCCCTTTATAAGGAGGGTGAATATCAAGCGTCCTCCTCGTGGCCGTTTGGGACTTGCCTAAGATTTAGCAGTCCTACTAATAGGCACGGTTGGGTTACCCACATCCATACTAATGGGAATCCCGTAATAAGGGGACACGATCTCTGCTTCGATAAGACGTGCCAAGGAAACCGCCTCGCGAAACACGCTGAGATAGGTTAGGAAAAACGATTCGAATAAAGACCTAGTTGTGGTGTGATGTCACACTACGGGGTACGTCAGCAGATTAGATTTGTGTAAATATTATTCCCTCTACGGTGGTATGAGGAACTTATTTTGCAGAGCCAGACACGATCCTCGTGTTCAAAATCTTCTTTGAAGTATTCGGAGGAGGAACCCGCCTTGCAATGCCGAAGACAATCTGCGCGCCGGACTCATCGTCATTGAAGCCTGGTTCAGGGGCTACTGAGGGAGTCCTGGATTAGGGGGTTGAGGGAGTCCTGGATTAGGGGGTGTTCGGGTAGCCGGACTATACCTTCAGCCGGACTCCAGGACTATGAAGATACAAGATTGAAGACTTCGTCCCGTGTCCGGATGGGACTTTCCTTGGCGTGGAAGGCAAGCTTGTCGATGCGGATATTCAAGATCTCCTACCATTGTAACCGACTTTGTGTAACCCTAACCCTCTCCGATGTCTATATAAACCGGAGGGTTTTAGTCCGTAGGACAACTTCATCATACAACAATCATACCATAGGCTAGCTTCTAGGGTTTGGCCTCCTTGATCTCGTGGTAGATCTACTCTTGTACTACCCATATCATCAATATTAATCAAGCAGGACGTAGGGTTTTACCTCCATCAAGAGGGCCCGAACCTGGGTAAAACATCGTGTTCCTTGCCTCCTATTACCATCCGGCCTAGACGCATAGTTCGGGACCCCCTACCCGAGATCCGCCGGTTTTGACACCGACATTGGTGCTTTCATTGAGAGTTCCTCTGTGTCGTCGCTTTTAGGCCCAATGGCTCCTTCGATCATCAACAACGATGCAGTACAGGGTGAGACTTTTCTCCCCGGACAGATCTTCGTCTTCGGCGGCTTCGCACTGCGGGCCAAGTCGCTTGGCCACCTTGAGCAGATCAAAAGCTGCGCCCTTGGCCATCAGGTCAGGTTTGGAAGCCTAAACTACACGGCTGACATCCGCGGGGACTTGATCTTCGACGGATTCGAGCCACAGCCAAGCGCGCCGCACTATCTCGATGGGCATGATATAGCTCTGCCGCCGAACAGCGCCTTGGAGGCCGCACATGCATCGGTTCCGACCATTGATTCGGAGCCTACTGTGCCGATCGAGGATCAGCGGTTGGATGCTGCCTCAGGGGCTGCGATCTCAGAGGCGATCGAGCCGAACTCCAGCCCCGCACTCCACATGATTCCTTTCCGAACTCCGAGCCCCCCGCGCCCCTGCCGATCGAATCCGATTGGGTGCCGATAATGGAGTTCATCGCCGCAGACATCTTTCAGCACTCGCCCTTCGGCGGCATCCTGAATTTGCTAAAGTCTCTCTCTTTATCAGGAGAGCCCCGACCCGACTATGGTCAGCAAGGATGGGATTCGGATGATGAAGAAATTCAAAACCCACCCACCACCCACTTCGTAGCCACTGTCGACGACTTAACCGACATGCTCGACTTCGACTCTGAAGACATCGACAGTATGGACGACGACGCAGGAGACAACCAAGAACCAACGCCTATAGGGCATTGGACAGCCACCTCATCTCACGATGTGTACATGGTGGATACCCCTAAAGGAAGCAACAACAAGGAAAACGGGGATGGAAAGAGGGATCTATTTCTCGAAAAACAATCAAAGCGTCAGCGTAAACGCCGACCCAAGCCCCGCCTCGATAAAGACCCAGCCATAGAGCAGGATGAGCCAGTAGACGACGAGCATGCCTTAGAGCAACCGTCCCAACAGGACAACCCGGATAGAGAAACCGAACATCCCTCCCCCGGCGAAAATGGCATTCTGGACGACCCTACGCCGGACAAGCCTGTAACACCCTCGATGCGACTATATCTCCCACGTGTCGAGGCACGACTTAGAGGCATAATCGCATTGAAGGCATATGTCGCAAGTGAGGTAATCTTCACACAACCCATGTAATATAATAAGGGAAAGAGATACATAGTTGGCTTACAATCGCCACTTCACCCAATTACATGAATAAAACATTACATCAATCAGATACAATCAAGGCCCGACTACGGAGCCAAAATGAAAGAAGAACCCCAAATGCGACAAAGGCCCCCGATCGACCCCAACTGGGCTCCACTACTGATCAACTAAAACGAAACAACATAAAGGACAAGATCTTCATCAAGCTCCTCCTGAGCTTGGTTGCGTCATCTGCACGGACTCATCGGCACCTGCAAACTAGTTTTGGAAGTATCTGTGAGCCACAGGGACTCAGCAATCTCGCACCCTCGCGATCAAGACTATTTAAGCTTATGGGTATGGTAAAGGTATGAGGTGGAGCTGCAGCAAGCGACTAGCATATATGGTGGCTAACATACGCAAATGAGAGCGAGAAGAGAAGGCAAAGCACGGTCGATAAAACTATGATCAAGAAGTGATCCTATAGCAACCTACGTCAAGCATAACTCCAACAACCGTGTTCACTTCCCGGACTCCGCCGGAAAGAGACCATCACGGTTACACACGCGGTTGATTCATTTTAATTAAGGTCGACTTCAGGTTTTCTACAACCGGACGTTAACAAATTCCCATCTGCCCATAACCGCGGGCACGGCTTTCGAAAGTTCAAATCCCTGCAGGGTGTCCCAACTTAGCCCATCACAAGCTCTCACGGTCAACGAAGGAATAGACCTCCACCCGAGACGTTCCGATCAGACTCGGTATCCCGGTACAACAAGACATTCCGACAGGGTAAAACTAAACCAGCAACACCGCCCGATGCGCCGACATCCTGATGGGAGCTGCACATATCTCGTTCTCAGGGAAACACCGGATGAGACATCCTACGAGTAAAACCAGCCCTCAAGTTTCCCCGAGGTGGCCCCGCAGTCTACTCAGTTCAGACCAACACTTAGACAAGCACTGGCCCGGGGGGGTTAAAATAAGATGACCCTCGGGATGCGCGACTCCCAAGGGAAAGAAAAGGCTAGGTGGCGAATGGTAAAACCAATGTTGGGCATTGCTGGAAGAGCTTTACTTAAGGCGAACTATCAAGGGGTTCCCATAATAGCCCAACCGCGTAAGGGACGCAAAATCCGGGAACATAACACCGATATGACGGAAACTAGGGCGGCAAGAGTGGAACAAAACACCAGGCATAAGGCCGAGCCTTCCACCCTTTACCAAGTATATATATGCATTAATTAAATAAGATATATAGTGATATCCCAACAAGTAAGTAAATGTTCCAACAAGGAACGGCCTCCAATCTTCACCTGCAACTAGCAACGCTATAAGAGGGGCTGAGCAAAGCGGTAACATAGCCAATCAACAGTTTGCTAGGACATGGGGGGTTAAGGGTTTGACATGGCAATTTCGGAGGCTGACAAGCAAATGGTAGGCATCGTAGCATTGGCATAGAAAAAGAGCGAGGAAACTAGCATAGCAAAGATAGTAGTGATTTCGAGGGTATGATCATCTTGCCTGAAATCCCGCAAGGAAGAAGAACGAGTCCATGAAGAAGACAAACGGAACGTAGACGAACGAATCCTCACAACACGACGTTATCGGAACCAACCCGAAGAAGCACACCGGAAAGAAGCAAACAATCATGGTAAACAACCAACGCATAAACATGGCATGATGCACAAACAATTATGATGCATGTCCGGTTTAGGTATGCATGGCATGGCAAAGAGCACAAGCAAAACTACAAATTAAGTGGAAGCTCAATATGCAACGGGTTGCATATTGACGAAACACCACATCAATTATTTAGTTCTCTCTCGTTTATGTACCCCAACAATATTAAATGTTGATTAACATGGCAAGAGGTGAAGCACAACAAAAATACCTATCTAGGCAAATTTAAATGAGGCCGGAAGCAACGAACAACAATTCCGGAAAATCCTCATATGCATAATTTAAGGTTTGGTACTGTTCTTCCCTAAACATTATTTTAGAGTTGTTAAACATGCAATATGAGTGCACCATGTTAAACTAGGCATTTTTCTACCCCATTTACATATAAAGTTTATTAAAATCGGAGTTACGGTTATTTAGTTATGAATTAAACCGTATTAGCATGGCATAGGGGCAAATTAATGCAAACAACATTTTAAACATTTTAAACATAGGTGAAAGTTGGATAGTATTAATCTACACAAAATTCTGAGCAAGTTTCATATATAAATCATTTTAATCCGATGCACCATTTGTGAGTTAGTAAATGCATGATCTAGGGGGACTAAACTGCAAAACTGGCTGACTCAGGATAATAGACAAAATCGCAACAGGAAAAAAAAACATGCATCGGGCCGAAACTGGCAGCCCAACAGGCATAGGGGAGAAGGGGCGCTGGGATGTGGGTGGCTCACCCATGGGCCTGGCCCGATAGCAGGAGCGGCCTGGCAGGGGGCACGCTGGCGCGCGGAGAGAGGGCAGGCCGAGGCGGCGCTGGGCCTTGGCGCCCGCGGCAGGAGGCGAGGCCGACGTTGCTGGGCCTTGGCGCGCTGCACTGGGCCGGAGGCGAGGCCCACGCGGAGGGTCAACGGCGTCGAGCGGGGATCTGGTTCCCGATCCATGGCGGCGACGGCGCACCGGGTTCCCGACGAGGGCGGAGGGCACGACGACGGCCGGAGAGCGACGGGGAGCGCCGGGGATGGACAGATCCGGGCGGTGGCTCACCGGATCCGGTGCGGAAATGGCGGGAGCGGCTCGGGACGACGAGCTTGACGCCTCGTCGCCGGCGAGCACCTGCGGGAGAGAGAGAGGCCGTGAGAGAGACCAGGGAGGGAGGAGCAGAAGGCGGGGCCGGCGCGAGCTCACCGCGGCGGGGATGGTGCGTCGCGAGGCGCGACCGGGTGGCAGAGAAGACTCCGGGCAGGGATCCAGCGAAGCCTCGCCGGAGTTCCATGGCGGCGGCGCGACGCGATGGTGAAGGCAGCGTACGGGCTGCGCGGCGGCGGAGCAGGGCCGGTTCGGCCCGGCGCGGGCCGGATCCGGGCATGGCGGGTCCGCGCGGCGGGGAAGTGGGCACAACGACGCGTGTCGGCTCCAGATTGGACGAAAGCGGCGGCGGACATGTCCGGGCTGCGGGGGAGAAGTGTCCGGCGGCGCGGAGAGGCTGAAGTTAGGGTTTCATCCGCGAAATGATCCGAAATTTTGGGGAGGGTGCTCTTTTATAGGTAGAGGGAGCTAGGAAGCTCCAAATGAGGTGCGGTTTTCGGCCACGCGATCGTGATCGAACGACCGAGATGATGGAACAGAGTTAGGTGGGTTTTCGGCCAAAATGGAAGGGTGTTGGGCTGCAACACACACGAGGCCTTCTCGGTCCCTCGGTTAACCGTTGGAGTATCAAACGAAGTCCAAATGGTACGAAACTTGACAGGCGGTCTACCGGTAGTAAACCTAGGCCGCATGACAAGTCTCGGTCCAATCCGGAAATGTTTAATCCCCACACAAGAAAGAAAGGTAGAAATGACCACCGGAGGAGAACGAAGCGCCGGATTGCAAAACGGACAACGGGGAAAATGCTCGGATGCATGAGACGAACACGTATGCAAATGCAATGCACATGATGACATGATATGAGATGCATGACATGCAAGCAATGACAACGCAACAACAGCGAATAACTGCACGACACCTGGCACATCGGTCTCGGGGCGTTACAAAGCCCACAAAGCAGAAGAACCTCCACAAACGGCTCGTTGCAACCGCACGCAGCCTGAAAAAGCAGAAGCGGAAGCTAAAAACTGCGGAAGATGCACTCAGGATCAGATGGAGTAAAGTAATCAATACCGCAGACAAATACGGCGACAGTCGCCGCACTAAAAGCTATCCGAAGAGAAAGCTACTGCCTGAATTCGACGAGGAGGCCTTAGAGCCCTCGCATTCCAAAAATGAGAAAGCCACGCGGTCGGATAGACGACCCCATGGCCAGCATAAAGCGGCAAGCAGCGCCGCACTTAAGCCGGCATGCGACCCACTTAAGGATTCGCATCATGGCCTAGCTAGGTCCATTTACGGGCCAAGAAAGCAAGCTCTCGTAAGCAATGCAATAAAGCCATTATCAGAATCCGGCACACCCAAATACAGGGGTGCCGCACACCCCCTATGTTTCACCGATGAGGTCCTGGATTATGAATTTCCAGCGGGATTCAAACCCGTAAACATAGAGGCATATGATGGAACAACAGACCCTGGAGTCTGGATCGAGGATTATATCCTCCACATACATATGGCTAGAGGAGATGACCTCCACGCCATAAAATACTTACCCCTCAAGCTTAAAGGGCCAGCCCGGCATTGGCTCAAAAGCCTTCCTAAAAACACAATCGGAAGTTGGGAAGAGCTCGAGGATGCTTTCTGAGCAAATTTTCAAGGGACTTATGTCCGCCCTCCGGATGTAGACGATCTTAGTCACATAACTCAACAGCCCGGAGAGTCAGCTCAGCAATTCTGGAATAGATTTCTTACTAAAAAGAATCAGATAGTCGACTATCCGGACGCTGAAGCCTTAGCGGCTTTCAGGCATAATATCCGAGATGAATGGCTCGCCAGACACCTCGGCCAAGAAAAGCCAAGAACAATGGCCGCACTAACAAGCCTCATGACCCGCTTTTGCGCAGGAGAGGACAGCTGGTTGGCAAGATGCAGCACCAGTGACCCAAGTACATCCGAAACTAGGGATGGAAACAGAAAACCGCGACGCAATAAGGACCGTCGCCGGACTAAGGAAAAAAGTCTGCAGAGCATGGCAGTCAACGCCGGATTCAAAAGCTCACGACAGAATCAGAAAAAGCCGCCCCTCCAAGATAACAGGGACGACCTATCCAACCTAAACAAATCTTGGATAGGATATGTCAAATACACAACACTCCCGGAAAGCCTGCTAACCATACCCACAGAGATTGTTGGGTTTTCAAACAATCCGGCAGACTCAACGCCGAACACAAGGGGCTCGACACACCAAGCGAAGACGAGGACGAACCCCAAAAGCAGAGTACCAGGAAACAAAAGAATTTCCCACAAGAAGTAAAAACAGTAAACTTACTCCACATAACAAAACGTGCGGCGCCCATAAAGTTACGCGCCCCATGGCCTATCCCAAAGGAATCCCGCCACTGGTTGTCAAAACCAATCATCTTCGATCATCTGGATTATTCTAGAAGTATCAGGAACCCAGGATGGACTGCCCTGGTACTCAATCCAATAATTGTTGGACTCTAGTTTTCAAATATCCTTATGGACGGTGGCAGCGGACTCAACCTGATATATCAGGACTCAATCCGCCACATGGGGATCGACCCAAAAAGAATTCGCCACAGCAAAACCTCCTTTCAAGGAGTAATGCCAGGTCCGGACACCCATTGCATGGGTTTTCTCCGGCTCGAGGTTATTTTCGGCTCTGCCGATAACTTCCGTCGTGAAAAGCTGACTTTCCACATCATCCCATTCTCAAGTCGCTATCAAGCACTACTGGGACGCGAAGCTTTCTCCCGCTTTAACGCAATACCGCATTATGCATCTCTTACGCTTAAGATGGCCGGTCCACGCGGCATCATCTCCTTAAAGGGGAAGCATTGAGAACACCTCCCCCAAGCGGAGGATTGTGCGGCCGCTTTAACAGCCCCACAATACAATGGCTTCACCAGCCAGAACATCGGAACAGGTCATTAAGACCACGGACACGGATAGACGAGTCCGGCACAAAAAGTATCGTTGATAAAGGCTTAGTGGCCATATACCCCTGCACTAGGGGCTTCACACGTATAAAATAAGAGACAATAAAGCTCAATTTTTCATATTTTACTTTACACTTTGTTTATTTCATATAACTTTTGTTCGGCACGCCCCTTTTTCAACTTAGTTGCTCTCTTTTTACAGATGAACGTCGTGCCGTGCCCATCCAGGATATGGCACAACGGAGACACAGGCGCAGACGTGCAGTAGGGACGCGTTCCAAGGATTCTTTTCAGATTAAGACCCTGCGTAAACCTTTTTTACTGTCTCTCGTTGATACACATCCCCTGGTTCTATGACCAAGGAGGAGGCTGGCGTCTTGGCATGTGGCCACGTCAGAATTCTTGCGCGTACCTGGACAATAGGGGCTTATACCTCAGAGCGTTACCTCGCCCGCTCTCATAAAGACCGAATACCTTAGGGAGTGTTCGGCGTCGCGAGATTGGCCTTATATGCATCAGCTCCGAGTCATGATTTTGGTCAAATGTTGGGTTGCCCGGCTCCTGTGTTCGGCCGCCTTACGTTCCGCTCTATCGACTAAGGCGGCACCAGGAGAACTACTGCGATTGTGCCCTGGTTCGGCCAGGCGAGCACCTCAATAGAGAAAGCCGAAAACCGACTGTCATGATATGGCGTGAGACTGGTCAACCACTCGATGACTCTCCGGAATTTGTAGGATTCCTCCGCATTAACGAAGGGCCGTTTCCCGGCCAGGCACATACGCGCCCCGAATTCGGGCGAGCGCAGTCGCCACCAGGGGCTACCTAAATAGTCCCATTGTCAAGCTCCTATGGCTAAGTGAAAGTGTTAAAGCATTATAGTCCGGTTGCCTAGCTCGCTGCGCTATCACCTCCTTTGTAGGACCAAGACATTGGATTAAGTGTGAAAATGCGCCTTCTGCAAGCACCCCCGCACTATGTGCATGGGGGCTGAAGCCAACGACTGCAATCTTTCAGATTTTGTATATATATCTTAAAATGGCCGCACAGGAGGTGTTCCAAATAATTGAAGGCACAAGTATAAAAGGCTACTACAATTCATCAAAATATTGCTTTATAATTACATATGCTATCAGAACATAGCATCCTTCGAGCACTGCGTCTCTATTACACGAGCGCCTTCAAGGACTTCCTGAAAATAGTGCTCAGAGGGTACTCGGCTTTTGTCCGAATCTCGGGATGCAACAACGGTGGTCTCCATCTCTGCCCAGTATGTCTTGACACGGGCAAGAGCCATCCGTGCGCCCTCTATGCATGCTGACCTCTTCATCGCATTAATATGTGGCACCGCATCAAGGAATTGCTGCACCAAGCTGAAATAACTCTTCGGCTCCGATCTCCCCGGCCACAGATGACCCATGACGTACTTCATGGCGAGTCCGGACAATCTATTCAGTTCAGCCCATTGAGCCAAACGATCGTCCACTACTAGTGGACGCTCTGGATTCTGGAATTGCGACCAAAAAAGCCTTTCCACTTCGCGATCTTCTTGATCTCGAAAGTATTCGGTCGCATCAGCAGCACTCGCTGCCAAATCCAAATAGGTGTCCTCCGCACTCCACATCCAGTCCAACGGAGCAGACTTCGGATCGCAAAACTTCCTCCGCAGCATAAAGGGCTTTCCAGCGGCAACCTGTCCGGCCTGACGCAGCTCCTCCTTCGCAGCTCTCATCGCAGAGCGAGCATCCTTGGCATCAGCAACGGCCTTCTCTAAGTCCGTCTGTCTCGCCCGGTCTTCTTTCTCAAGAAACTTGCAACGGCCAGCAGCACTTTTTAACTTCACGGCCATCACGGCCATCTCCTTCTTGCTTCGGCAGTGAGCAGCCTGTTCGGCTCTCAGCTCTTCAAGGGCCTTCTCGGCAGCCGCATCACTTTTCCTGGCTTGTTCCTTAGCTCGGGCAAGTTCCGCCCGAAGACTCTCCACGGCGGCCGCACCATCTGCGTCAAGCACACACATTGTAAGATACTGGCATAAAGCTCCTCTTACCAGATGCCACCCGAGGAATTGCATACCTTGAGCCTCATCAAGCCGCTCGTTGACGAGCACGATGTCGGCATCTGCCACATCAAGTTGCCGCTTTAGTTCGGCAAAATCATCAGTTCGGCTCGATTCCGGACACTTCGCCACCTGTATACAAAGGCGACATTTTAGACCTGGGATTATGATCCTCTGCGCGCCGTCAATTTTGACAACGCACAGAGTCTCAGGGGCTACTATCTACACAGGGCGCATCTTGTTTATGCGCAACTGACAAAGTACATTATCAAACGTACCTCAAAACCCGTCAGCAAACTTCTGACGGCCTCATGCAATCCGCTTTCCGCGGACGAAATCCTTCCAATCATCGTACCCATCAATGCACGGTGCTCCTCTGAGATAGAAGCTCGCCCCAGCAGAATCATCAGCTCCTCCGACCGCGCATCAGACGGTGCCGGACTCGCCCTATGACCTCCATCGGAGGCCGGACGCGGAGAACCGTGGGGGGACATATGGCTACCTTCCACCCCTGCCGGATTCGAAGAAACCCTCCGCGACGAAACCTCAGGGTCGCCCGCCTCGCCAGGCGGTATGGCAGGGGGAGGCGTTCCACTCTCCATCATCTCTGGAAGAAGATCCCCTGAAGACGAGCGCTGCTGAGAAGGGCTAAGGTCCGAGCTACAAAGTAAAATTTCGGTTAATCCTCTCAGATAAAAGGCAAGGATTTCTCTCATCCCTCTAAAGGAAAATCTTTCTCTACTTACGGCTCGCTGGAGGGCTGATCCCTTTGAGGGCGTAGTTCGGCCGAGGATCTCCCCGGCGTCGGACCCTCTGACGAGGACTTTTTCCCCCGCTTTGAGGCCATGGTCTCCGGGTCGTCAGAGGCGGCCCTCTTCTTCCCCTTAGGAGAAGAATTGTCGGTTCTTCCCTTCGGAGCAGCCTCCTTCGAGGAGGCCATAGTTTCCTTGTCCTCCCCCTCACTTCCCTCCAAAGGCACGATCTTCAACATCCTGACTAGCACGGGATCCGGCCTGGTCTCCGGAAGGGGAGCCGGACACCTGATCAGCTTTGCCTTCTCTATCCACTCCTGTTTAAAAGGACAGCTCTTTGAGGGGCGAATTTATGACAATTTTATGGATAGCGAGTCCGGGCACAAGGTTACTTACTTGAGTATCCGGGCGATTGCAGCTTAAACATGCGTCCTCGGTCAAATCCGGACACATTCCTTGTGATCCTAAGAACATTTTATACATCTCCACGGGTGTTGCGCCCATAAAATGTTGGAGAGCTCGTGGTCCCTCCGGATTAAACTCCCACAGACGAAGGGAGCGACGTTTGCCGGGCAGTGTTCGGCGAATCAGCATGAGCTGCGTCACCTTGACCAGGTTGAGGTCTCTTTCTAAGAGATCCCTAATGCGGCCCTGCAACAAGGGCACATCTTTGGATAACCCCAATCAAATCTTTTTTTGACCCATGACGCTAGCCGTGGTGGGGGACCCGAGCGAAAGGCAGGAGGCGCCACCCACTTGGCGCTCCTGGGAGCGGTGATATAGAACCACTCTCGTTGCCACAAGCCGAGCTCCTCTTGAAAGGAGCCCTCGGGCCATGGAGCATCAGCATTCTTACTTATGACAGCGCCTCTGCACTCTGCGTGCCGTCCCTTGATCATCTTCGGCTCCACTCCAAAAGTCTTGAGCCATAATCCGAAGTGAGGAGTAACACGGAGGAACGCTTCACACACAACGATGAACGAGGAAATGTGGAGGATGGACTCCGGAGCTAAGTCATGGAATTCCAGCCCATAATAGAACATCAGCCCCCTCACGAAGGGATCCATCGGGAAGCCTAACCCCCGAAGGAAGTGAGACATGAACACTACGCTCTCACCGGGCTGGGGACTGGGAATAGCCTGCCTTTGAGCAGGCAACCTATGCAAAATTTCGGTGGTCAAGAACTTAGCCTCTCTCAACTTTAGCACGTCCTCTTCCATGACAGAGGAGGGCATCCATCGGCCTTGAAGGTCGGAACTGGACATTGTCGAAGGTCCGAAGCGCCTGAATCTGGAGCCTAGGGTGTTGGAATTCGAGGCGACGGGCGAACTTGTTTTGAGATTGGAGAAAGGGAGTAAGTCCTTGGTCTCTTTATAAGAGGTTGAATACCAGGAGCCCTCCCCGTAACCGTTTGGGACTCGCCTTTAATCGAGAAGACATGCTAATGGGCACGATTGGGTTACCCACGTCCGTATTGATGAGAATCCCGTAAATAAAGGGGACACGATCTCTGCTTTGACAAGACGTGCCAAGGAAACCGCCTCGCAAAACACGCTGAGGTGGAAAAGTGAAAACGATTCGAATAAAGGCTTGGCCGTAGTGTGATGTCACCCTGCAGAATACGTCAGCAGATTAGATTTGTGTTAATATTATTCTCTTTTAGGAAATACGTGGGAACTTATTTTGCAGAGCCGGACACTACTCTTGGTGTTTACAAACTTTTATGAAGAATTTGGAGGAGGAACCCGCCTTGCAATGCCGAAGACAATCTACGCGCCAGACTCGTCATCATTGAAGCCTGGTTCAGGGGCTACTGAGGGAGTCCTGGATTAGGGGGTGTTCGGGTAGCCGGACTATACCTTCAGCCAGACTCCAGGACTATGAAGATACAAGATTGAAGACTTTGTCCCATGTCCGGATGGGAATTTCCTTGGCGTGGAAGGCAAGCTTGGCGATGCGGATATTCAAGATCTCCTACCATTGTAACCGACTTTGTGTAACCCTAACCCTCTCCGGTGTCTATATAAACCGGAGGGTTTTAGTCCGTAGGACAACTTCATCATACAACAATCATACCATAGGCTAGCTTCTAGGGTTTGGCCTCCTTGATCTCGTGGTAGATCTACTCTTGTACTACCCATATCATCAATATTAATCAAGCAGGACGTAGGGTTTTACCTCCATCAAGAGGGCCCGAACCTGGGTAAAACATCGTGTTCCTTGCCACCTATTACCATCCGGCCTAGACGCACAGTTCGGGATCCCCTACCCGAGATCCGCCAGTTTTGACACCGACAGGGGTATCCGGACAGCTGGATTATATCCTTTGGCCAGACTGTTGGACTATGAAGATACAAGATTGAAGACTTCGTCTCGTGTCCGGATGGGACTCTCCTTGGCGTGGAAGGCAAGCTTGGCAATACGGATATGTAGATCTCCTTCCTTGTAACCGACTCTGTGTAACCCTAGCCCCCTCCGGTGTCTATATAAACCAGAGGGTTTTAGTCTGCAGGACAACATGCAATCATACCATAGGCTAGCTTTTAGGGTTTAGCCTCCCTGATCTCATGGTAGATCAACTCTTGTACTACTCATATTATCAAGAATAATCAAGCAGGACGTAGGGTTTTACCTCCATCAAGAGGGCCCGAACCTGGGTAAAACATCGTGTCCCCTGCCTCCTGTTACCATCCACCTTAGACGCACAGTTTGGGACCCCCTACCCGAGATCCGCCGGTTTTGACACCGACAGGGATCATCTTATAAAGCTACCGCCGAACCAAGCAAAATAAGATGTGTAAAAGATAAACATCACATGCAATCAAAATATGTGACATGATATGGCCATCATCATCTTGTGCCTTTGATCTCCATCTCCAAAGTACCGTCATGATTTCTATCGTCACCAGCATGACACCATGATCTCTATCATCTTGATCTCTATCAACGTGCCATCATATGGTCGTGTCGCCAACTATTGCTTTTGCAACTATTGTTATTGCATAGCGATAAGGTAAAGCAATTACGTGGCACTTGCATCTTATGCAATAAAGAGACAACCATAAGGCTCCTGCCAATTGCCAATAATTTCAAAAACATGATCATCTCATACAACAATTTATATATCATCATGTCTTGACCAGATCATATCACAGCATGCCCTGCAAAAACAAGTTAGACGTCCTCTACTTTGTTGTTGCAAGTTTTACGTGGCTGCTACGGGCTTAGCAAGAACTGTTCTTACGTACGCATTAAAACCACAACAAGTTTTCGTCAAGTGTGCTATTTTAACCTTCAATAAGGACTGGGTGTAGTCACACTTGATTCAACTAAAGTTGGAGAAACAAACACCCACTAGCCACCTATGTGCGAAGCACGGTGGTAGAACTAGTGTCATGAATGCGGTCATGTAATGTCGGTCTGAGCCACTTCATCCAACAATACCGCCGAATCAAAGTATGACATGCTAGTAAGCAGTAGGACTATTATCGCCCACAACTCTTTGTGTTCTACTCATGCATATAACATCTACGCATTGACCTGGATCGGATGCCACTGTTGGGGAATGCAGTAATTTCAAAAAAAAATCCTACGCACATGCAAGACCTATCATGGTGATGCATAGCAACGAGAGGGGAGAGTGTTGTCCACGTACCCTCATAGACCATAAGCGGAAGCGTTATGACAACACGATTGATGTAGTCATACGTCTTCACGATCCGACCGATCCTAGCATCGAAGATACGGCACCTCCGGGATCTGCACACGTTCAGCTCGGTGACGTCCCACGTACTCTAGGTCCAGTTGAGGTCGAGGGAGAGTTGCCTCAGCATGACGGCATGGTGACAGTGATGATGAAGTTACCGGCATAGGGCTTCGCCTAATCACTACGACGATATGAGCGAGGTGTGTAACTGTGGAGGGGGCCACTGCACACGGCTAGATATTGTCTATTGTGCCTTTGGGGTGTCCCCTGCCCACGTATATAAAGGAGGGAGGAGGAGGAGTCCGGCCCTAGAGGGGGCGCGCCAAGTGTTGGGAGTCCTACTAGGACTCCCGTGTCCTAGTAGGATTCCCCTTTTCCTTTCCGGAGTAGGAGAGAAAAAAGACGGAAAGAGAGAGGGAGTAGGAAAGGGCAAGGGGGGTGCCGCCCCTTTCCCCTAGTCCAATTCGGACCCATGGGGGGCTGCTGCTTCCCTTTGTCCTGCCTCCTCTATTCCCGTATAGCCCAATAAGGCCCAATACTTCTCCCGACGAATTCCCGTCACTCTCCAGTACTCCGAAAAATACCCGAATCACTCGGAACCTTTCCGATGTCTGAATACAGCCTTCCAATATATCGATCTTTACCTCTCGACCATTTCAAGACTCCTTGCCATGTCCCTGATATCATCCGAGACTGTGAACTAACTTGGGTCATCAAATCACATAACTCATAATACAAATCGTCATCGAACGTTAAGCGTGCGGACCCTATGGGTTCGAGAACTATGTAGACATGGCCGAGACACATCTCCGGTCAATAACCAATAGCGGAACCTGGATGCTCATATTGGCTCCTACATATTCTATGAAGATCTTTATCGGTCAAACCGCATAACAACATACGTTGTTCCCTTTGTCATCGGTATGTTACTTGCCCGAGATTCGATCGTCGGTATCCTCATACCTAGTTCAATCTTGTTACCGGAAAGTCTCTTTACTCATTCTATAATGCATCATCCCGCAACTAACTCATTAGTCACAATGCTTGCAAGGCTTATAGTGATGTGCATTTCCGAGAGGGCCCAGAGATACCTCTCCGATACACGGAGTGACAAATCCTAATCTCGATCTATGCCAACTAAACAAACACCATCGGAGACACCTGTAGAGCATCTTTATAATCACCCAGTTCCGGTGTGATGTTTGATAGCACACAAGTTGTTCCTCCGGTATTCAGGAGTTGCATAATCTCATAGTCTCAGGAACATGTAGAAGTCATGAAGAACGTAGTAGCAATGAATGTGTAATGATCATAATGATAAGCTAATGAATGGGTCTTGTCCATCACATCATTCTCCTAATGATGTGATCCCGTTCATCAAATGACAACACATGTCTATGGTTAGGAAACATAACCATCTTTGATAAACGAGCTAGTCAAGTAGAGGCATACTAGGGACACTTTGTTTTGTCTATGTATTCACAGATGTATTAAGTTTCCGGTTAATACAATTCTAGCATGAACAATAAACATTTATCATGAAATATGGAAATAAATAATAACTTTATTATTGCCTCTAGGGCATATTTCCTTCACGCACAACCAACCTGGGTGCGCCTGGGGCCCAGGCGCGCCCTGGTGGGTTGTGCCCACCTCGGTGGCCTCCCGCACCACCTCTTTGCTCTATAAATACCCCAATATTCCAAAAACCCTAGGGGAGTCGAAGAAAATCAATTCCATCCACTGCAAGTTCCAGAAACCATAGATCCAATCTAGACACCATCAGGAGGGGTTCATCATCCTCATTGGTGCCTCTCCGATGATGCGTGAGTAGTTCATTGTACACCTACAGGTCCATAGTTAGTAGCTAGATGGCTCCCTCACTCCCTCTCTCTCTCTCTCTCTCTCTCTCTCTCGATTCTCAATACAATGGTCTCTTGGAGATCTATTTGATGTAACTATTTTTGCGGTGTGTTTGTTGGGATCCGATGAACTTTGAGTTTATGATCAGATCTATGTTTTTATCCATGAAAGTTATTTGAGTCTTTTGATCTCTTGTATGCATGATTACTTATAGCCGCGTATTTCTTCTTTGAATCTTTGGTTTAGTTAGGCCCACTAGATCAATTTTTCTTGCCATGGGAACAGGTGCTTTGTGATGGGTTCGATCTTACGGTGCTCAATCCCAGTGACAGAAGGGGAAACGACATGTATGTATCATTGCTATTAAGGATAACAAGATGAGGTCTATTCCTACATGAATAGATCTTTTCTACATCATGTCATCGTTCTTATTGCATTACTCCATTTCTCCATGGACTTAATACACTAGATGCATGCTGGATAGTGGTCGATGTGTGGAGTAATAGTAATAGATGCAGGCAAGAGTCGGACTACTAATCTTGGACGTGATGCCTATATAATGATCATTTCCTCAATAATCGTCATGATTATTTGAAGTTCTATCAATTTCCCAACAGTAATTTGTTTACCCACCGTATGCTATTTTTCTCGAGAGAAGCCACTAGTGAAATCTACGACCCCGGGTCTCTTCTTTATTATATTTGCATTAGAGATCTATTTTTAATTTGCTTTTATTTTCAGATCTATTAGTCTAAAAACCAAAAATAACTTGCTACAATTTTTTTTATTTTATCTCGCGTTCCCGCGAGATCTATTTATCCAATCTACTACAAATTTTACCTATCTTTTACCCAGGAGGGATTGACAACCCCTTTTTTACGTCAGGTTGCAAGTATTTGTTCTTTGTGTGCAGGTGTTGTTCACGTAGTGTTGCGGGGTTCTCCTACTAGTTCGATAACCTTGGTCTCATCACTGAGGGAAATACCTACTGTAGTTGTGCTGCATCATCCCTTCCTCTTTGGGGAAATACCGATGTAGTTCAAGCCGCATCAAAAGGAATTTCTAGCACCGTTGCTGGGGAGACATCATCAACATCTACCAGGTTCCTAAGCACAAATCTCATCTCCTTGCAATTTACAGTATTTGCCATTTGCCTCACATTTTCATCTCCCCCACTTCACATAAATTTGCTGTTTTATTCGCCCTCTTTTTCGTTCGCCGTTTTCTCATCAGATCTGTTTTTGAGTGCAATCTTGTTGCGTAGTTACAATGACTCAAGAGAACACCAAGTTGTGTGATTTCTCCAATACCAACAACAATGATTTTATTAGCACTCCAGTTCCTCCTCTTGCCACTAGTGCGGAGTCTTGTGATATTAATGCCGCTTTGTTGAATCTTGTCATGAAAGATCAATTTTCTGGTACTCCTAATGAGGATGTCGTGTCCCATCTTAACACATTCGTGGAATTATGCAATATGCAAAAGAAAAAAAGATGTGGACATGATAATCCACAAGTATAGGGGATCGCAACAGTTTTCGAGGGTAGAGTATTCATCCAAAATTTATTGATTCGACACAAGGGGAGCCAAAGAATATTCTAAAGTATTAGCAGCTGAGTTGTCAAATCAACCACACCTGGAAACTTAGTATCTGCAGCAAAGTGTTTAGTAGAAAAGTAATATGATAGTAGTGGTAACAGTACCAAAGGTAACAGTAGCAAAAGTAATATTTTTGGTGTTTTATAGTGATGATAATAATAGGAAAGGAAAAGTAATAAGCGAAGAACAATATATGGAAAGCTCATTGGCAATGGATCGGTGATAGAGAATTATGCTAGATGTGATCGATCATGTAACAGTCATAACCTAGGGTGACACAGAACTAGCTCCAATTCATCAATGTAATGTAGGCATGTATTCCGAATATAGTCATATGTGCTTATGGAAAAGAACTTGCATGCCATCTTTTGTCCTACCCTCCCGTGGCAGCGGGGTCCTATCGGAGACTAATGGATATTAAGGCCTCCTTTTAATAGAGTACCGGACCAAAGCATTAACACATAGTGAATACATGAACTCCTCAAACTACGGTCATCACAGGGAGTGGTCCCGGTTATTGTCACTTCGGGGTTGCTGGATCATAACACATAGTAGGTGACTATAGACTTGCAAGATAGGATCAAGAACTCTCATATATTAATGAAAACATAATAGGTTCAGATATGAAATCATGGCACTTGGGCCCTGGTGACAAGCATTAATCATAGCAAAGTCATAGCAACATCAATCTCAGAACATACTGGATATTAGGGATCAAACCCTAACAAAACTACCTTGATTACATGATAAATCTCATCCAACCCATCACCGTCCAGCAAGCCTACGATGGAATTACTCACGCACGGAGGTGAGCATCATGAAATTGGTGATGGAGGAAGGTTGATGATGACGGATTCCCCTCTTCGGAGCACCGAACGGACTCCAGATCAGCCCTCCCGAGAGAGTTTAGGGCTTCACGGCGGCTCCGTATCGTAAAACGCTACGAATCCTTCTCCCTGGTTTATTTCTCCCCGAAAGTGAATATATGGAGTCAGGGTTGAGGTCGATGGAGCGTCAGGGGGCCCACGAGGCAGGGGGCGCGCCCAGGGGGGTAGGGCGCGCCCCCACCCTCATGGACAGGTGGAGGCCCCCCTGACGTTGATCTTCCTTCCAGTATTTTTTATATATTCCAAAATAATTCTCCGTTGATTTTCAGGTCATTCCGAGAACTTTTATTTCTGCACAAAAATAACATCATGGCAATTCTGCTGAAAACAACGTTAGTCTGGGTTAGTTCCATTCAAATCATGCAAGTTAGAGTCCAAAACAAGGGCAAAAGTGTTTGGAAAAGTAGATACGACGGAGATGTAGCAACTCCCCCAAGCTTAAACCTTTGCTTGTCCTCAAGCAATTCAGTTGATAAACTGAAAGTGATAAAGAAAAACTTTTACAAACTCTGTTTGCTCTTGTTGTTATAAATATGTAAAGCGAGCATTTAAGTTTTCAGTGAATATTATGAACTAACCATATTCACAATAACATTTAGGTCTCATGTTTACTCATATCAATGACATAATCGACTAGCGAGCAATAATAATAAATCTTGGATGACAACACTTTCTCAAAACAATCATGATATAATATAACAAGATGGTATCTCGGTAGCCCTTTCTGAGACCGCAAAACATAAATGCAGAGCACCTTTAAAGATCAAAGACTGACTAGACATTGTAATTCAGGGTAAAAGAGATCCAGTCAAGTCATACTCAATGTAAACTAACAGTAATGGATGCAAATGACAGCGGTGCTCTCCAACTGCTGCTTTTTAATAAGAGGATGATGACTGTGATGCCCCCAATTTGACCGTACACTAATCATACACGCAAACGTGTACGATCAAGATCAGGGGCTCACGGGAAGATATCACAACACAACTCTACAAATAAAATAAGTCATACTAGCATCATATTACAAGCCAGGGGCCTCGAGGGCTCGAATACAAGAGCTCGATCATAGACGAGTCAGTGGAAGCAACAATATCTGAGTACAGACATAAGTTAAACAAGTTTGCCTTAAGAAGGCTAGCACAAACTGGGATACAGATCGAAAGAGGCGCAGGCCTCCTGCCTGGGATCCTCCTAAACTACTCCTGGTCATCGTCAGCGGGCTGCACGTAGCAGTAGGCACCTCCCGAGTAGTAGTAGTCGCCATCGACAGTGGTGTCTGGCTCCTGGGCTCCATCGTCTGGTCGCAGCAATTGGGTAAAGAAAGGGGGAAAAGAGGGAGCAAAGAAACCGTGAGTACTCATCCAAAGTACTCGCAAGCAAGGAGCTACACTACATATGTATGCAATGGTATCAAATGGAATAAGGGTATCATATGTGGACTGAACTGCAGAATGCCGGAATAAGAGGGGGATAGCTAGTCCTTATCGAAGACTACGCTTCTGGTAACCTCCATCTTGCAGCAGAAGAAGAGAGTAGATGGTAAGTTCACCAAGTAGCATCGCATAGCATAATCCTAACCGATGATCCTCCCCTCGTCGCCCTGTGAGAGAGCGATCACCGGTTGTATCTGGCACTTGGAAGGGTGTGTTTTATTAAGTATCCGGTTCTAGTTGTCATAAGGTCAAGGTACAACTCCAAGTCGTCCTGTTACCGAAGATCACGGCTATTCGAATAGATTAACTTCCCTGTAGGGGTGCACCACATAACCCAACACGCTCGATCCCATTTGGCCGGACACACTTTCCTGGGTCATGCCCGGCCTCGGAAGATCAACACGTCGCAGCCCTACCTAGGCACAACAGAGAGGTCAGCACGCTGGTCTAAATCCTATGGCGCAGGGTCTGGGCCCATCGCCCATTGCACACCTGCACGTTGCGTACGCGGCCGGTGAGCAGACCTAGCAACCTCCATTACAAAGGAAGTTGCGTTACGCGGTCCAACCAGGCGCGCGCCGCTCAGTCACTGACGTCACGAAGGCTTCGGCTGATACCACGACGTCGAGTGCCCATAACTGTCCCCGCGTAGATGGTTAGTGCGTATAGGACAGTAGCCAGACTCAGATCAAATACCAAGATCTCGTTAAGCGTGTTATTCTGAAATAACCACGGACACCGACCAGGGCCAGGCCCACCTCTCTCCTAGGTGGTCTCAACCTGCCCTGTCGCTCCGCCACAAAGTAACAGTCGGGGGCCTTCGGGAACTCAGGCCCACCTCTACCGGGATGGATCCACCTGCCCCTTCAGCCCCCAACATCAGAATCACTCGCGGGTACTCCTACGAGCCGACCCGACTTTAATCACCACAAGTATCATATATTATGTATAAGCATATACCCGTGACCACCTCCCAAGTGATCACGGCCCGATAGTATAGCATGGCAGACAGACAAGAATGTAGGGCCACTGATGGTAAACTAGCATCCTATACTAAGCATTTAGGATTGCAGGTAAGGTATCAATAGCTGGAGCAACAATGACAGGCTATGCATCGGAATAGGATTAACGGAAAGCAGTAACATGCTACACTACTCTAATGCAAGCAGTAGAGAGAAGAGTAGGCGATATCTGGTGATCAAAGGGGGGGCTTGCCTGGTTGCTCTTGCAAGAGAGAGGGGTTGTCAACACCGTAGTCGTACTGGGTAGCAGTGGCGCGGTCTCGGTGTCTAGCGAGAGAAGAGGGGGAAGAAACAATGAATATAATGCAAACAAATGCATGACGATGCATGACATGACAAGTAGCGGTGCTAGGGGTGCCCTAACGCGGTAAGAGGTGGTACCGATGAAGGGGGGAAACATCCGGGAAAGTATTCCCGGTGTTTCGCGTTTTTGGACAGATGAACTGGAGGGTGAAAGTTGCGTGTTCGCTATGCTAGGGATGCGTGGCGGACGAACGGGTTGCGTATCCGGATTCATCTCGTCGTTCTGAGCAACTTTCATGTACAAAGTTTTTCCATCCGAGCTACAATTTATTTTATATTAATTTTAAAAGATTTAAATCAATTTTAGGATTTATTTAATTATTTAAATCAACATTATCCAGAACAGTGCTTGCGGACGTCATCATGACGTCAGCAGTTGACCTGGTCAACCTAACATGTGGGTCCCGTTCGTCATTGACTGTTTAGTCTAATTAGGGTTTAACTAATCTAATTACTATTTAATTAAACTAACTAGTTAATTAGATTAGTTAATTACGGTTAATTAACTTAATTAATTGTTATTTTTTATTAATTATTTTTTATCTCTTTTTTTAAAACGTCTCACAGGGACGGGCCCCACGTGTCTGTGGCCCAGAGGGGCCTATCGGGGGCGGGTACTCGCGGGCAGTGGGCGCCCGGGCGTGCACCCGTGGCCGCCCAGTGGGGCGTCGGCCACGGCGACGGATCGGAGCGGGGTGGCGCAGGCTGGAGGTGGGGGCGCGGCCGGGCCGGTGCGGGGACGCACGACGATGCGGTGGCGGAATGACGCGGACGCGCGGTGAGCGGCACCAGTAGCGGAGCAGCAGCAACGGGGCTACACAGCAGGGAGGAAGAGCGGCGGCAGGGGCCTGCCAAGACGCGGCCATGATAGGAGAGCACGGGAGGCGTCGGGGCATGGCCAGTGACGTGCAGGGGGAGGCCGGTGTGCGAACTGGGCGCGGGGAGTGAGAGGCGACGGTGCAGGGCGAGGCCACGGCGAGCGTGGGCCTCGACGGCCAGAGCAGGGGGGCACCGTGGGGGGCGCTGGCACATGCGCGTGAGTGGCAGTCGGTGACCATACGGAAGGAGGGAAAGGAGGATAGGAGGGGGTTCCTCACAGAGGAGCTGCAGGGGGAAGGCAGCGGGCTCGAGGCGGTTTGGGGTGGTCCGGCGACGGCGGGGCGATGCCGGGCGGCGTCGAGGTGGCGGGGATCCACGACGGGGTTCGGCAATGGAGGTCGGCAGTGTGCGTCCAACGAGGCGATGCCGTGGAGGAGGACGAAGGCGCGGCGGAAGGAAACCGCGAGGAGGAGGCCGGAGGGTGGCGCTCGGCACCGGCGGGCGGCGACTGTCCTCGGGCGCGGGCGCTCCGAGAGGAGGGGAGAGAGTAGCGAGGGGAAGTGGGGGTCTTTGCCCCGATCCAGATTGGATCGGGAGGGGGAGAGGGAGTGGCGACGTGGGGGGGAGTGGGGGTTCGGGTGGGGGTTAGGGTTAGTGGGGGTGGTCGGCCTAAGTAGGCCAGAGGCGCGCGGGTGGGCCGGCCTGTCTAGTCTGGCTGGGACCAGATGGGCCTAGCGGCCTAGTGGACATGGGGGGTTACATTTTAGTTTGTTTTGTTTTTCATTTTTCTTTTATTTAATTTATTGCATTTAAATAATTTATTAAATTTTGGTTTCAGCACCATAATCATCTATGATTTATTTTCTACATTTCGAACATTTTAGTTTTATTATTTGAAAACTTTTATTGGCTGACTTGATTTTGATTTTTGAATTCGAACAAGATTTGAATGACCGTGAAACTAACAATAGTAATCGTGGTGATGTGGCATCGTTAGTAGAGTATTACTATAGCTTAATTATCCAGGCGTCACAATGAATCAACATAAAAGTAAATGGATATGCCCTTCTTAGAGGGAAGCAGGGATTTGTAGAGGTGCCTGAGGGAGTCCTGGATTAGGGGGTCTCCGGACAGCCAGACTGTTGGACTATGAAGACACAAGATTGAAGACTTCGTCCCATGTCCGGATGGGATTTTCCTTGGCATCAAAGGCAAGCTTGGCAATACGGATATGTAGATCTCCTCCTTTGTAACCGACTTTGTGTAACCCTAGCCCCCTCCGATGCCTATATAAACTGGAGGGTTTAGTCCATAGGACAATGACAATCATACCATAGGCTAGCTTCTAGGGTTTAGCCTCTATGATCTCGTGGTAGATCAACTCTTGTAATACTCATATCATCAAGATCAATCAAGCAGGAAGTAGGGTATTACCTCCATCAAGAGGGCCCGAACCTGGGTAAACATCGTGTCCCCCGCCTCCTGTTACCATCCGCCTTAGACGCACAGTTCGGGGCCCCCTACCCGAGATCCGCCGGTTTTGACACTGACATTGGTGCTTTCATTGAGAGTTCCACTATGCCGTCACCATAAGGCTTGATGGCTCCTTCGATCATCGGTAACGATGCGGTCCAGGGCAAGGTTTTCCTCCCCGGATAGATCTTCGTATTCGGCGGCTTCGCACTGCGGGCCAACTCGCTTTGCCATCTGGAGCAGATCGAGAGCTACGCCCCTGGCCATCAGGTCAGGTTCAGAAACTTAAACTACATTGCCGACATCCGCGGAGACTTGATCTTTGACGGATTCGATCCTATGTCAGGTGCGCCGCACAGTCACGACAAGCATGATTTAGGTCTGCCGTCAGACAGTGTTCGGGAGATCACACCTGCAACTACTCCGGCCTTCAATCCAGAGCAAATTGCGCCATCCGAGGACGGGCGGATAGACCCCGCCATGGAGGCCGCACTCTCAGTAGCGATAGAGCCGGATACTGACTTCACACCTTACGAGAGCTGTGTTGCTGAGCCACTGGATTCATCTCCGGCCATGGACTCCGAGCCGTCTGTGTTCGTGCCTATCGAATTCGATTGGAAACCGATCATGGAGTTCACCTCCGTGGATATCTTTCAGCACTCACCTTTCGGTGACGTGCTTAATTCATTAAGGTCCCTCTCCTTGTCAGGAGAACCTTGGACGAACTATGTCCGGCCAGAATGGGATGCGGACGACGAAGAAATTTGCTCCCCACCCACCACCAATTTAGTAGCCACTGTCGATGAGTTAACCAACATGCTCGACTTCGACTCCGAAGACATTGACGGTATGGATGACGATGCAGGAGATGAACATGAACCACCGCCCACAGGGCGTTGGGCCGCCACCTCATCATATGATATATACATGGTGGACACCCCCAAAGAAGGCAATGGCGACGAGACAGCGGAGGATGACCCCTCCAAGAAGCAACCCAAGCACCGACATCAGCGGCGCCGCTCTAAGTCCCGCCATATCAAAAGTAGTGATACTGGCACAAAAGACAATAACACTCCGGGTAGTGCCGAACACAACAACAATCCCCTCCAGCACGATTTAGAGCGGGAGGGTGAACAAGCTAGCCGTCTAGAGCGGGCAGCAGATGGAGAATCGGAGGAGGACAATTAGACGCCTCTCTCCGAAGACGAGGTGAGCCTCAGCGATGAAGAATTTATCGTGCCTGAGGATCGGATCGCTTCAAGCGCTGGCTTATGGCCACAGCAAATAGCTTGAAGAAAAAGAAGCAACAGCTTCGAGCTGATCAAGATTTGCTAGCAGATAGATGGACCGAAGTCCTTGCGGCCGAGGAATATGAACTCGAGCCCCAAACCAAGAGTTATCCAAAGTGCAGGTTGCTACCTCACCTCGAGGAGGAAGCATTGAAACCCACATCACCAGCGTATGATCCGGCTGACGGGCCACCTCGTGGCCGAGATAGACAGGCATTTCAGCCCAAAATACAGCCCGCACCCCGCCGCCAATCAAACAAAATACAAAAGGCTCGGGGCAACACGCGGGACCTGCGAGACATATTGGAAAACAAGGCAAAACATGTAAGATCGATCTACAGATCACGGGGGCGTGCACCAACACTCGACGATGATCGTCACGCCGGATACACTAAGAGCAAATCCGGCCGAGCCAAACACGGCAGACGAGACTCGCATGAACCACGTCGGGATATAGCCCGGGACAGAGGCACCGCACACCCCTTATGCTTCACTGACGAAGTAATGGATCACTAATTCCCAGAAGGGTTTAAACCCATAAACATCGAATCATACGATGGCACTACAGACCCCGCGGTTGGATAGAAGACTTCTTCCTCCACACTCACATGTCCCGCGGGGATGACCTACACGCCATCAAGTATCTCCCGCTAAAACTCAAAGGGCCAGCTCGGCATTGGCTCAACAGCTTGCCGGAAAACTCCATCAGAAGTTGGGAGAACCTGGCAGAGACATTCCTGGACAATTTCTAGGGAACTTATGTGCGACCGCCGGATGCTGACGATTTAAGTCATATAACTCAGCAGCCAGGGGAATCAGCCAGGAAATTCTGGACCCGGTTCCTAACCAAGAAGAATCAAGTTGTCGACTGTCTGGATGTAGAGGCCTTAGCGGCATTTAAGCATAATATCCGTGACGAATGGCTCGCCCGGCACCTCGGCTAAGAGAAGCCAAAATCCATGGCAGCCCTCATGACACTTATGACCCGCTTTTGTGCGAGCGAAGATAGCTGGTTGGCTCGTAGTACCAATAAAGCAAACAAACCTGGCATATCAGAAGCCAGGGATAGCAATGGCAAACCACGACGCAACAAACACAAGCGCCGCAAATATGGTGAAAATGCCGAAAATACGGCAGTTAATGCCGGGTTCAGGGGCTCAAAATCCGGCCAGCAGAAAGGGCCACCCAAAAATAAAAATCTAGGTCCATCCAGTCTGGACCGCATACTCGATCACCAATGCCAAATTCATGGCACCCTAGAAACGCCAGCCACCCATACCAATAGAGAATGCTGGGTCTTCAAACAAGACGGCAAGGCAGGCGCCAAAGACGAAGAGGGGCCTCAATGCAACGATAGCGACGAAGAACCTAGATCACCGAACATAGGAGGGCAAAAGGCTCCATTGCCCTCGAGGTAATCTTCGGATCACCAGAAAATTACCGTATCGAAGAGTTAATCTTCGGAATCGCTCCTTTCCGCAGTGACTATCAAGCATTGCTCGCGCGAACCGCGTTCGCTAGATTCAGCGTGGTGCCACATTATGCCTACCGTAAGCTCAAGATGACCGGTCCACGCGGCGTCATCACGGTTCATGGCATGGCCGAACCTTCTTTCGGCGCCAATAAATACACCACTGCCGTAGCAGCAGAAACAACGAGCAACACATTGCAGTCGAACCTAGAGTCGATGTCTAGGCTCCCGGACACCGTCAAGGGGCTCCGAACTACTTCGCTGAAGGATACCCTGGCTCGTCCAGAGCTCAACTAAACACTCCGGCGAAGGCCACGACAAGCCGGACTCAGCGGTTCAACCGCCCTCCGGCACATATACATTTCTTATATTTCCTTCGTAGGTTAACCTTTGCACTGACCAGGACGGATTCCACGGAGGCAGCTTGAATGTGTCAGGGAATCCTTAGACACTCCCCGCAGTGACCGACCGGCTATATTACGGATCCGCACTCAACCTCTCCCCCTGGCCACAGCATGTTCTGCTATTACAACTCCTTTTTTACCACATTACTCATACCCATACGCTTAGATGTATTATTCAAAATACAACATGTGAATTTATATGATGTTGACCTGCCGATTATTTCTTATCGAAATCATTTTGTCAAGTGGCATCCGTACATAGAGATATGCCTTAAATATGCCAGGGGCTTCGTTTTTCCCGTAACACGATAATAAAAGTCCGAACACCTTCATGGATGTTTGGCACCCCGAACCAATAGCATTATATGCATTAGCTCCGAATCATGTCTTGGGTCAATAGTTGGGTTTGCCCGGCTCCGATGTTTTGGTACCTTACGTTCCCCTATATCGGCTAAGGTAGCACTGGGAGAACTACTGCGATTGTGTCCCGGTTCTTCCGGACGAGCACCTCAGTAGAGAAAGCCGAAAACTAACTGTCATGATTCGGTGAGAGTTGGTCAACTATTCGAGCGGTCACAAAATCTTTAAGGATTTCTCCCGCATAATGCCATAACCAATGCAACATGTGATGGATTGGTTTTTTCTCCGATCAGGTGCTTATAGAGCCCCTAGTACGGTTTTCCGAACACAAGGGGCTGCGCCGACCATACTAAAGTTCCTATGGCTAAGTGAGAGTGATAAAGCCCTATAGTCCGATTGCCTGGTTCGTTGTGCTGAGCACCTCCTTTGGAGGACCCAAAACTGGGATAAAGAGTGCTAAGGTTTATCCCGAACACCCCCATACTTCTTACGTGGGGGAAGAAGCCAATGACTGGCCAACTCATAGGTTTAACATAAACACGGTCGCACAGGAGGGTAAACTTTTATATAACAGGCGAAATATAAACGACCTCGTTCAATATTACAAAGGACAACATGATTGGCACTCATGGAAATATAATGTCCTTGGCGCATAGCTCCGCTGCAAGGTAGGATCCTTTCAGGACACTTTTATAATACAATTCGGGCTTGCAGTGCTCCTTCCCCTCTGGCGGTCCCCCGGTCACCAGCTTTTCGGCATCCATCTTCCCCCAGTGCACCTTTGCGCAGGTGAAGGCCATTCGCCCTCCTTCTATACAGACTGACCGCTTGATGACGTCAAGTCGAGGGCAAGCGCTTACAAGCCGCCTCACGAGCCCGAAGTAGCTGCTTGGAATCGGCTCGACATGCCATAGCCGGATAACCATATCCTTCATGGCTAGTTCTGCCACCTTATGCAGTTCGATCAGTTGTTTCAGTTGATCGGCAAGAGGCAGCGGATAATTCGGTGCCAAATATTGCGACCAGAAGAGCTTATCCGCGGTGTTCCTTTCTTCGGCTCGGTAGAATTGGACGGCGTCTGATATGCTGCAAGGTAGCTCGGCAAATACACCTGAGAAGTCCGGATTCAGAATCAGAAACATAATTTTCCCTTCAAATACTTGCTTTACATGGGAAAAGCCTTACCTGCCGCGATCTTTCTCGCCTCTTGGATCCCCTGCAGGGCGCTTTGGGTTTCCCCCCGGGCATCGCTCGTGGCTTGGCGCGCCTTGGCGAGTTCGGACTCTTTCTCCATTAAACTCTACTCCAAGGTCTCGCATTTACTTACGGCCTCTTGCAGCTCCTGCTCAGCTTTAATAACTCTGGGCTCGTGTTTCTCACGAAGAGTCTGCTCCGCGGCCGCCTTCTCCTCGGCCTCGGCAATAGCCCTTTTGAGGGCCTCGACTTCGGTCATAACCCCTAGCACAAATTATGTTGATTTTGTTTCAACTACATGCATGAACATGTGCCAAGTCAAGCCACTCGAATCGTTCAAAAGAGGATACCACCCTATCATACCACATCACAACCATTTTAATAGCATGTTGGCACACAAGGTAAACGATTATAAGCTCCTAGCTAATTAAGCATGGCATAAGCAGCTATAATCTCTAATTGTCATTGCAAACATGTTTATTCATAATAGGCTAAATCAGGAACGATGAACTAATCATATTTATAAAAACAAGAGAGGTTGAGTTCATACCATCTTTTCTCATCTCAATAAGTTCATCATATAATCATCATTATTGCCTTTCACTTGCACGACCAAATAGTGTGGATAATAATAATAATAGTGCACGTGCATTGGACTAAGCTGGAATCTGCAAGCATTCAATTCAAGAGAGAAGACAAAGTAATATGGGCTCTTTGTCAGATCAATGGTAATGCATATAAGAGCCACTTTAACATTTTCATTATGGTCCTCTCCTATCGACCCCCAAAGAAAAGAGAAGAAATAAAACTATTTACACGGGAAAGCTCCCAACAAGCAAAAGAAGAACAAGAAATATTTTTGGGTTTTCTTTTTAATTACTACTACACGCATAGAAAGTAAATTAATTCAAAGCTATAGCTAATTTTTTTGTTTTTCTTAAGGTTTATTAAACACACAAGAAGAAAGCATAAAAAGGAAAATAAACTAGCATGGATGATACAATGAAAAAGTATGAGCACCGACAACTAGCAATGAGTGTGTGAACATGAATGTAATGTCGGTGAGAAATACGTACTCCCCCAAGCTTAGGCTTTTGGCCTAAGTTGGTCTATGGCCACGGCTGGCCTGGCGGATATCCAAAGTTGTAGCTGGGGTCATACTGAGATGCAACAGCTATTGCCTCTTGAGTTGCCGCTTGGAGACGGGCCATCTCCGCCCTCCTCTTATACTCGTCCGCCTCCTCCCTGGTTATAACATATCTCCCTTTTGCCTGAGAGTCAAAGAAAGTAGTAGCAGGGAGAGCGATGTGATAGGTGCGTCGTCTGTCAAAGATTAGTAGGTACTGGAGGAACTGATCGTTCCTCTCAACAAACTGATGACGAACTATGGCCTCATAATCTAAATAAACAGGAGGCAACTCAATATCATACCCACGTATGGGTATATTAAGAAAATTAGCTAATCGGGTTGCATAAATTCCGCCAAAGAAATCTCCATTAATTCTATTATTATGCAACCTGCGTGCAACAATGGCTCCCAGATTATAATGTTTATCTCCTAACACAGAGCTCCTGAGAATACTGCGATCAGGGACACACATGTGACATGCTTCATCCTTACCATTTATGCATCTACCTATTAAGAGAGCAAAATAATGTATAGCAGGAAAATGAATGCTCCCCTATGGTAGCTTGTGTTATGTCTCTAGATTCCCCTACAGTTATACTAGCATGAAAATCTCTAAATTCAGATTTGCGGGGCTCATTAGGACTGCCCCATTGTGGAAGTTTGCAAGCAGTGTTAAAATCCTCTAAGTCCATAGTATAAGAATTTTCATAAAGATCAAACAGGACGGTTTGAGAGTTGCGTGATGATGAAAATTCAAACCTTCTCATGAAGGAATCAGTGAGATAGTGGTACTGGCGGCACATATCTGCCTCGAAGCTCCCAAGATCGGCATTACACACATACACGTTAAATTCTTCCTTGATTCCTGCTCGATCCATAAAGTCCACTGAGGGCCATTCACAAGCCCGCACTTGAGCTTCCCTCGGTGGTTCTTCGTCGGCATCGCGTATTGCGAGCCTGGGTCCTTGCTTCTTTGAAGGACCACCTTGGTACATTTTCCTAAACATATTTCTTCCTCTAATTTTTTTTGAAATTTTAGTAACTTCAAAATAAAAGTGAACCATACTCAACAATATTGATAGCTACTATTCCTACAAGTGCCTAGAGGCAATATCATGCATCAAACCTACTTTTGACCACAAAAATTTAAAATGCAAGCTCAAGAACAGGGTCACCTAAGCAGCAAAAATATGCAATGAATAAAGCACTAGAACAAAAACTAATTGGACCATTGGAGGAGTCACATACCAAGGAACAATCCCCCAAAGCAGTTTTGTGAGAGGTGCCTTGAGCAAGGAGATCGAAAGTGGCAGCAAAATGAGCTTGGACTCGGGTTTGAGCTGGTTAGTGATGTTTGTGGGAGGAAGAAGGAGTGTGTGCTAGCTGGAATAAGTGGAGGGGAGCCACCGTGGGCCCATGAGGCAGGGGGCGCGCCCTGGACCCTCGTGGCCAGGTGCTTGCTCCCCTGCTGTGTTCTCAGTGCCAGATATTCTTATATATTCCAGAAAAAAATCATATTTAATTTTCAGGGCATTTGGAGAACTTTTATTTTTAGGGTATTTTTTATTGCATGGATCAGAAAACAGACAGAAAATACTATTTTTACTTTATTTAAACTAAATAACAGAAAGTTAAAGGAGGGTACAGAGAGTTGTCTTTCTAACTTCATCCATCTCATGCTCATCAAAAGGAATCCACTAACAAGGTTGATCAAGTCTTGTTAACAAACTCATTCCGACTAACATGGAACCGGAGAAATTTCGAATAACACTATGTTACCTCAATGGGGATATGCATGTCCCCAATAATAAGAATATCATATTTCTTCTTAACAGCAGGAAGAGGAAATTCAAGACCTCCAATAATAATCGATGGAATTTTTCCAATAGAATTAATACTGTGAACTTGAGGTTGTTTCCTCGGAAAGTGTATCGTATGCTCATTTCCATTAATATGAAAAGTTACATTGCCTTTGTTGCAATCAATAACAGCCCCTGCGGTATTCAAAAAAGGTCTTCCAAGAATAATAGACATACTATCGTCCTCGGGAATATCAAGAATAACAAAGTCTGTTAAAATAGTAACGTTTGTAACCACAACAGGCACATCCTCACAAATACCGACAGGTATAGCAGTTGATTTATCAGCCATTTGCAAAGATATTTCAGTAGGTGTCAACTTATTCAAATCAAGTCTAGGATATAAAGAGAGAGGCATAACAATAACACCGGCTCCAAGATCACATAAAGCAGTTCTAACTTAATTTCTTTTAATGGAGCATGGTATAGTTGGTACTCCAGGATCTCCTAGTTTCTTTGGTATTCCACCCTTAAAAGTATAATTAGCAAGAATGGTGGAAATTTCAGCTTCCGATATCTTTCTTTTATTTGTAACAATTTCTTTCATATATTTAGCATAAGGATTCATTTTAATCATATCAGTAAAACACATACGCAAAAAGATAGGTCTAATCATTTCAGCAAAGCGCTCAAAATCCTCATCATCCTTTTTCTTGGATGGTTTAGGAGGAAAGGGCATGGGTTTCTGAACCCATGGTTCTCTTTCTTTACCGTGCTTCCTAGCAACAAAGTCTCTCTTGTCATAATGTTGATTCTTTAATTGTGGGTTATCAAGATCAACAGCAGGTTCAATCTCTACATCATTATCATTGCTAGGTTGAGCATCTACATGAACATCATCATTAACATTATCACTAGGTTCATGTTCATTACCAGATTGTGTTTCAGCATCAGAAATAGTAATATCATTGGGATTCTCAGGTGTGTCTACAAAAGGTTCACTAGAAACATGCAAAGTCCTATCATTTTTCTTTTTCTTCCTCTTAGAAGGACTAGGTGCATCTATATTATTTCTCTGAGAAACTTGCTCAATTCTCTTAGGATGGCCCTCAGGATACAAAGGTTCCTGAGTCATTTTACCTCCTCTAGTCATAACTCTAACAGCATTATCATTTTTCTTACTATTTAATTCATTGAGCAAATCATTCTGAGCTTTAAGTACTTGTTCTACTTGAGTGGTAACCATAGAAGCATGTTTACCAATAAGTTTAAGTTCACCTTTAATATTAGGCATATAATCACCCAAGTGTTCAAGCATATCAGCATTGCGTTTTAATTCTCTACCAAAATAAGCATTGAAGTTTTCTTGTTTAACCATAAAGTCATCAAACTCATCCAAGCATGGGCTAGCAAACTTAGTAAATGGAATTTCAGCTTTATCATACCTATAGAGAGAATTTACCTTTACTACCTGTGTTGGGTTATCAAGACCATGTATTTCTTCAATAGGTGATGGATTAAAACCATGTATTTCTTCAAAATGCGGTAAATTAAGACCATGTATTTCTTCAATAGGAGGTAAATTCTTAACATCTTCAGCTTTAATACCTTTTCCTTCATAGATTTCTGTGCCTCTTGCATATCTTCAGGACTGAGAAATAGAATACCCCTCTTCTTCGGAGTTGGCTTAGGAGTTGGTTCAGGAATTGGATCGTGAATTGGATCAGGAAGTGTCCAATTATTTTCATTTGTCAACATATTATTCAATACAATTTTAGCTTCATCTGGTGTTCTTTCCCTGAAAACACAACCGGCACAACTATCCAGGTGGTCTCTAGAAGCATCGGTTAGGCCATTATAAAAGATATCAAGTATTTCATTTTTCTTAAGAGGATGATCAGGCAAAGCATTAAGTAATTGGAGAAGCATCCCCCAAGCTTGTGGGAGACTCTCTTCTTCAATTTGCACAAAATTATATATTTCCCTTAAAGCAGCTTGTTTCTTATGAGCAGGGAAATATTTAGCAGAGAAGTAATAAATCATATCCTGGGGACTACACACACAACCAGGATCAAGAGAATTAAACCATATCTTAGCATCACCCTTTAATGAGAACGGAAATATTTTAAGGATATAGTAGTGGCGAGTTTTCTCATCATTAGTGAATAAGGTGGCTATATCATTTAATTTAGTAAGATGTGCCACAACAGTTTCAGATTCATAGCCATAGAAAGGATCAGATTCAACCAAAGTAATTATATCAGGGTCGACAGAGAAATCATAATCCTTATCAGTAACAAAGATAGGTGAAGTAGCATAAGCAGGATCATATTTCATTCTAGCATTAAGAGTTTTATGTTTCAGCTTAGCTAACAATTTCTTAAGATCACTCCTATCATTGCAAGCAAGAAAATCTCTAGCAGTTTCTTCATCCATAACATAGTCCTCAGGCACAATAGGTAATTCATATCTAGGGGGAGAGTCTTCATCATCACTTTCATCGAAATTATCAGTTTCAATAATTTCATTCTCTCTAGCCCTAGCAAGTTGTTCGTTAAGAAATTCACCAAGTGGCATAGTAGTATCAAGCATAGAAGTAGTTTCGTCATAAGTATCATGCATAGCAGAAGTGGCATCATCAATAACATGCGACATATCAGAATTAATAGCAGAAGCAGCTTTAGATGTCGCAAGCTTACTCAAAACAGAAGGTGAATCAAGTGCGGAGCTAGATGGCAGTTCCTTACCTCCCCTCGTAGTTGAGGGATAAATTTTTGTTTTTGAGTCTTTCAAGTTCTTCATAGTGATAAGCAGATATAAATCCCAAGTGACTCAAAGAATAGAGCTATGCTCCCTGGCAACGGCGTCAGAAAATAGTCTTGATAACCCACAAGTATAGGGGATCGCAACAGTTTTCGAGGGTAGATTATTCAACACAAATTTATTGATTTGACACAAGGGGAGCCAAAGAATATTCTCAAGTATTAGCAGCTGAGTTGTCAATTCAACCACACCTGGAAACATAGTATCTGCAGCAAAGTGTTTAGTAGCAAAGTAATATGATAGTAGTGGTAACAGTAGCAAAAGTAAAAAAATTGGTGTTTTATAGTGATGATAATGATAGCAACGGAAAAGTAATAAGCGAAGAACAATATATGGAAAGCTCGTAGGCAATGGATCGATGATAGAGAATTACGCCAGATGCGATCGATCATGTAACAGTCATAACCTAGGGTGACACAGAACTAGCTCCAATTCATCAATGTAATGTAGGCATGTATTCTGAATATAGTCATACGTGCTTATGGAAAAGAACTTGCATGACCTATTTTATCCTACCCTCTCGTGGCAGCGGGGTCCTATCGAAAACTAAGGGATATTAAGGCCTCCTTTTAATAGAGTACCAGACCAAAGCATTAACACATAGTGAATACATGAACTCCTCAAACTACGGTCATCACCGAGAGTGGTCCTGGCGGTGCGAGGTATGCAGGGAAGCACCCCCGTCAACGCACAAGACTTCTGTGGCTTTCTGAAACTCCTGCTCACTGGTCTCAACATCATCCATGTCTTCATCCTCCCCGTCGTCTTCGTCGTTGTCACGACCGCGGGGAGGTCTGTCTCCTTGCCGCTGCTTGGCCTTGCCGCGGCGTCCTTCCTGGCCGGTGCGCTTCTGGCCAGGCTTCTCGGCACCCCCTTAGGCTCTCTCCCTGTCGCGCCGCTCGTACTCAGCCCTCTGTTGAGAGATGCCGGGGTTTCTGATTCCACGGGCACCTATGGGACCGGCGGACCGGGTCCCTTTTGGTTCGGCGGGGGGCGGAGGTTGCGCAAAGAGCAGATCGAGGCGAAGCAAGCGGGCGGTTGGTCGTGCGAGGAGTAAATCGAGGCGAAGCACGCGAGCGATTTACCCAGGTTCGGGCCGCACGGATGCGTAAAACCCTACTCCTGCTTTGTGGATTGGTATTGATTTCTAGCTCGGGAGCGAGCGTGAGTGTGTGGGATTGCTGACCCTCGCGAGAGCTCTCGAGGTGGCCGACCCCCTCTACGTTGCACACGGGCCTCCTTTTATACTCAAGGGGTTACCAACATAGAGCAACGGGAGCCAAGGGCAAAAATGGAAAGGGTGCCGTGGGTAGGCACAGCTAGGTGCTGTAGTAGGCACAGCTAGCTGCTACAGTGTTATCATACCTAACCCTGACGGCAGGGGACAAGGGCATTAAATGCCCTTCTGTGTCGCCTAGATAGCACCGAAAGGGACCGCTAGGGACGCCACCGTCTTGCCACGATGGTTGTCTTGTCAGCGCCTGCGCGCCACCACACGCCCCTAGCTGCGCAGCCTCCTGCCACGTGCGCTCGGGAGGGGCCCCGGAGCGACACGTGGGTGGATGTGCTGGAGCGCGGTCGTGGAGTGGGGGCTTGCCGTGGCAAGCGCCTTGCCACGGCCGTCGGCTTGTCGCTTCCGGGAGCTTGTCGCTCACCGGGCCTTGTCGGGGCGCGTAGCGCACCGCGGCAAGTTCCTTGGAATGCCTCGGACGGCCTTCCCGGCAAGCGCCTCTTGCTGGGGCCTTGGAATGCTTCTGATGGCCTTCCCGGCAAGCTCCTCTTGCCGGGGTCTTGCCTTCTTCCCGGCAAGCTCCTCTTGCGGGGGTCTTGTCTTGAGTACTTTGTTCTTGAATGGTCTTCAGAGGGACCACGGGGAATCTTGGCGGTGACCTGGCAGGCCTTGCCGCGGGACGCTTCGACTGCCCGTGCACAAGTTCGGGGTACAAGGGTACCCCTACTCTAGTACACCGACAGGAGCCCCCGGGCCTGGGCCAGACACGGTGCTGAGCGCTGTTGGGCCAAGCCCAAAACGGTGCACGGGCACGCGCGGCCTAGGTCACGCCGAACGTCCCTCCTCTTCCATCACGCACGCCCGAAACGGCACGCGTCAAACGCGGCGTCGTGGGTGACGCGGGCGGCGCGCGTGGGGCTAAGCCCCGCGAGCATGCGTCAAGCCATGATGAAGGGGAACGGCCCACGCCCTCTTCTCCAAACGGAGGTAGGCGTGGGGGCGTGGCGCATTTACTAGACGGGGCCGGTGCGTGGTTTTCGAAGCGCCCACTCCCCGAGATTGTGGGATAGGGCGAGGCCGCCCCATCCGTCGCCTCAGTTCTGCATCCCCGCCACGCGGCTCCCATGCACTTGGGATCGCGGACGGTGGAAGCGGGAATCCGGGCCGTTGCGAGCGGAGGTGATGGGTCGGCCCGCCTCCCTGCTCTTCCTGTGCCTTGATTCGTTGAGCGGGGCGGCTGGGCTCCCACTTCGCTCCTTTATAAGGAGCGGGAAGGGAGCACCGAAGCCTGCACGAGCTCATCTCCTCCTTTCTTCAGCTTCTGCTCCCCTTTCTCTCATTCGCCATGGAGAAAGGGAATCTTGGGCCTTCATCGGTGGCGGCGAGGGTCACCGCCAGGCAGCGCACCCTCCCCTATTCCTCTCTTGTGGTGGCAGAGCCAGCCATAAGGGGAAGAGGGAGGGGGCGAGGTCGTGGACGAGGTCGAGGCGCTCGGGGAAGAGGCGGACGGGGCGACGCGCCAGTTTCGCCCCCGCCAGCGGCTCCTCTCCCCGCGGCGGTCCATATAGGGGACGACCCTTGCGAGTTCTTCGTCAAGCTGCACCGGGCACCTCGTCGTCGCCTCCGGCTTCCTGCTCCGTTCGCGAGCGCGATGGAGTCGGACCCACCCGAAACTATGAGATTACACATGAGGGGCTGTGGGATCAGCGGCACGCGAGTCCGCGTGGTGTTCCCAGCCCCTAGTGTGATGTATCTCGATCGAGGGTGGAAGACGTTCGCCCGCATCCACAGCTTGACGGGGGGACTCACCCTTCATTTTAAGCTGGTGGAGGGCGATCTCCTCTCCGTTAAGGTCTTCGGGTGCTTCGGTACCCGGGCGAAGTGCTGCATGGACAGCTCCTCCGATAGCGAAGACTCCTCCTCGAGCGAGAGTGACGAGGAGGAGAGCGGCAGTGATGGTGAGGGTGGCGGGCGGCAGGATGGCGGCTCCGACTAGGTGTCGGGCGCCGTCTTGTGCGGCACCGGCGACCCCACCATCCGCGCTGCCAGCTTCTTGAACTCCCCGGGGGCGTCTCCTTGGGCGGCTGGCGTAGGGAGGCCGTGGAAGGGGAAGAGGGCTGGCGACAAGGCCGTCAGGTCGGAGTACGAGGGCGTGGTGCCCTCGACAGCGCGCTGACGTCCTGCCGCCCCTCCTTCGCACCCTTCTCCCGGCATCGCCATCACCGTCCGGCCCCCGGGATGTTCTCTTGGTGTCTTCTGGCACCTGTAGCTCGCCTTGGCGCCCCTTTCCCCTTTTCGCCTCCTTGATCTACCTCCTGAAGAGAGGGACAAGAAAGGGATTACGGGCACCTTATCTTTTTAATTGTAAGCCCTCGGGCCTTAGTTGTATCTAGAACTTGTAATCCTCTCCTCATGTTTTTCATCCTCTATGGACTGTACCTGTATGGGATGTTTTTAATGAAAAGGGGATGTTTGCCGGGTTATTTGCCTCGCGGGTTGAACCCACGCCAAGGAACAAATCCTTGGTATCTCTCGGACAGGCATTCCATTCCCCGACAACAAGCCCTGCCGCCTTCCCACGTCGCTCGACCTTCCTCACGCCTTTGACGGAGGCGGGAACGAGGTGGGTGCGGCCTCCTTGTCTCATCCCTTAGTTGTCGCGTCTACGACCAAACTTAGCCCCGGGAACGCGCTCCAGGGCCTAGAGTTGGGGGAGCACGGCAGTTTCCGGGAAGGAACGCGGTTTCACATTCCCCAGTCCATAGGAGGATGCATGAAGAGGGATAAAAGACTTATCTGATATTGCAGCCCCCGGCAACTATGGCTTGCCGGGGGTGACACCTTGGCATTCGCAGCCCCCGGCGTTCTTGCCGGGGCCCAGGTGCCGGCGCGCCCTTCTTCTCCTTTTCGTCTCCAGGTGGCCTGGCCAGGACGTGCGAGCCCTGCGAACGAAGGAAAAGCAAAGGGACGGACACTCGACCTCTAAGCTAGGGGTTAGCCGCTGTTAGGGACTATCGACCCTAACCAAGGACGAGACTCAACCTAGCATGCATGCTAAAACCCCCGGGGTATGCAGCGCTTCATTTACTGGTGCTCAGGGTCTGCGCCTGGCTCTGCATAGAGGATTACATGCAACAGCGGCAAGACTCGTACAGAAAGGTGGTTGCCGGACGGGGTCCGACAACCGCGCCTTATGGGTAAAACTTACGAAGATGCTCGATGTTCCAGGAGTTACTCACTGGGATTCCATCTTCGGTCTCAAGGCGGACAGCGCCAGGCCTTGTGACTCGTTTCACCCGGTAAGGGCCTTCCCACTTCGGCGTCAACTTGTTGGAATTCTTGGCCGACTGAACGCGCCGAAGAACAAGGTCGCCTTCCTCGAGACTCCTGGCACTGACTCTGCGGCTATGGTAGCGGCGCAGAGCTTGCTGGTAGCGAGCAGCTCGCACAGCAGCCTGGAGACGATCTTCCTCAAGGAGCAGCGCGTCATCTGGCCGCAGCCGCTCTTGCTCAAGCTCATCGTAAGCGAGCACTCGAGGTGACCCGTATACGAGTTCCGTGGGGGTAACTGCCTCTGCTCCATAGACTAGAGCAAAGGGTGTCTGTCCAGTGGCTCGATTTGGCGTTGTTCTGATCGACCAAAGAACCACCGGTAGCTCCTCGATCCAGTTTCTTCCGCACTTGTGCAGCCTGTCGAAAGTTCTAGTCTTGAGCCCGCGCAGCACCTCGGCGTTCGCCCTCTCCGCTTGACCGTTGCTCCTTGGGTGAGCAACAGAAGCGAAGCAGACCTTGGTGCCGAGATCTTGGACGTACTGCATGAAGGTGTGGCTCGTAAATTGTGTGCCGTTGTCGGTGATTATCCGGTTAGGGATCCCGAAGCGGCAAACAATCGACCTGAAGAACTTGGCGGCTAACTGTGCGGTCACCTTCCTCACTGGTTCCACTTCCGGCCACTTTGTGAACTTGTCGATTGCGACGTACAAGTACTCAAAGCCCCCGACAGCTCGGGGAAAGGGGCTGAGGATGTCGAGCCCCCAGACCGAAAATGGCCAGGATAAAGGGATCGTCTGGAGAGCTTGAGCTGGCTGGTGTATCTGCTTAGAATGGAACTGGCACGCTTCACACTTGGTTACTTGTGCAGTTGCATCCTGGAGGGCTGTTGGCCAGAAGAATCCTTGCCGGAATGCTTTGCCGACAAGTGCTCTCACGCCAATGTGGTGGCCACATATGCCTCCGTGTATCTCTGCCAACAGCTTTTGTCCATCTTCCCGGGGAATACACCTCAATTTCACACCGTTGAGTCTTCTTCTGTACAGCGTCTTGTCGACGAACTGGTACATACTTGACTACCGGGCTACTCTTTCGGCTTCTTCTTGCTCTTCGGGAAGTTCTCCTGTCTGAAGGAAACGGACAATCTGCCGCGCCCATGTTGGAGCCTGTGGCTCGACAACAAGGACTAAAGGCAACTCTGCTGCTGCGGGAACGTCCGCTTCTACGGCGAGAAGCTGTGTCTCTGCCGGAGCTTGACGTTCCGCGACAAGCTTGCCGGGAGCTTCAGCTTCGACGGAACAAACCCTAGGGCTTGCCAGAGCATCTGGCTCCCCGGCGCTCTTGGCGTTGATCTTGGAGATTGCTGCGGGAATATCCGCTTCTACGGCGAGAAGCTGTGTCTCTGCCGGAGCATGACATTCCGCGACAAACTTGCTGGGAGCTTCTGCTTCAACGGAACAAACCCTGGGGTTTGCCGGAGCATCTTGCTCCTCAGCGCCTTCGGTGTTGATCTTGGGGACCTTCTTGGCGGCGGCTTCGGGAAGCTCTGCCGGCAGGTAGTCACCAGGAATCAACTTCCTCTTCTTGCTTTGTCCAGTTGATGGTGTTACGGATGGTTGAGTCAGCTTGAGCACAAAGGTCCCTGGTTCCACAGGTAACTTAAGTGCGGCGCACTTCGACAGGCCATCTGCAATGGTATTCTAAGATCTCGTAACGTGCTCCATTTGTAGGCCGTCAAAGCGCTCTTCTAGCTTTCTCACTTCGTCGACGTAAGCTTCCATCAATGGACTCTGATAATTCTTGTTTACTTGGCGGACGACAAGCTGTGAGTCACCCCTGACAATGAGCTTCTTGATCCCAAGGTCTGCCGCGATCCGGAGACCGGCAAGCAATCCCTCATACTCTGCAGTATTGTTTGTTGCTTGCTCCTTGGGAAAGTGCATCTGGACTATGTACTTGAGGTGCTCTCCGGTGGGTGAGATAAGCAGCACACCAGCGCCGGCGCCTTGCAGCGAGAAGGCACCATCAAAGTACATCAGCCACTCTTTGTTAGCTTCTTTGTCGGGGATGCTCGTCTTCGGAATTTCTTCATACGGGGTTGGCGTCCATTCCGCTATGAATTCTGCCAATGCTCTGCTCTGAATAGTTGAAGTGCTTTCAAACTTGAGACCAAAGCTTGACAGTTCCAGTGCCCACTCAACAATCCTGCCGGTCGCTTCTGGATTCTGCAGTATCCTCTTCAGCGGAAAGCGAGTGACCACTGTGATCTCATGTGCTTGGAAGTAATGGCGCAGCTTTCTCGAGGCCATGAGAAGGCCGAAAAGCAGTTTCTGCACACCAGAGTACCTTGACCTAGCCCCCTTCAAGAGGGAACTGACAAAGTAAACTGGGCGCTGCACCATTTTCTTCCGTATCTCCTCGTGTATCAGCGCGGGTTCATCTTTGTCGGGACCAGAGCTTGTTGGGGAAGCCCCCTGCTTGTCGCTGGATGCGCTTGTCGCGGTTGCTGGCTCGTCATCCGCCTCCCTCTCTGCCACTAACGCAGCACTAACCACTTGATTGGTTGCCACTATGTACAGCAGCAACTTCTCTTGTGGTTTAGGCGCGACAAGTATTGGAGGGGAGGACAGGTATCTCTTCAGGTCTTGCAGCGCAGCCTCCGCTTCCGGAGTCCATTTCATTGGACCTGCTTTTTTCAATAGTTTGAAAAATGGCAGGGCGCGCTCAGCAAACCGAGATATGAACCTGCTGAGAGCAGCCACGCAACCGGCAAGTTTCTGTACATCCTTGACACGCTTCGGTGCTTCAATCTGCTCAATGGCCTTGATCTTGTCGGGATTGGCTTCAATCCCTCGCTGAGACACGAAGAACCCGAGAAGCTTGCCGGAGGGAACTCCAAACACACACTTCTCTGGGTTGAGCTTGAGGCTGATCTTGCGCAGATTTGCAAAAGTCTCGTCCAAGTCTTGGATCAGGGTGGCTCCGTCCTTGCTCTTGACCACTATATCATCCATGTAGGCTTCCACATTTCTGTGTATTTGTGGCTCAAGGGCGATGTGGACTACTCTTGCAAATGTTGAACCAGCATTCTTTAATCCGAAAGGCATCCGTACGAAACAGTACGTGCCACATGGAGTAATAAATGCGGTCTTCTCTTCATCCTCCTCTGCCATGAAGATCTGATGATACCCGGAGTATGCATCAAGAAATGAAAGCAAATCACACCCAGCTGTGGAGTCAACAATCTGGTCAATGCGCGGCAAAGGAAATGGGTCTTTGGGACAAGCTTTGTTAACATCGGTGAAATCGATGCAAAGCCGCCATTTCCCGTTTGCCTTGCGCACGACTACAGGATTGGCCAACCACGTGGGATGGAGCACTCCTCTGACGAGGCCTGCTGCTTCCAGTTTCTTGATTTCCTCCGCAATGAATTCTTGGCGCTCCACCGCCTGCTTCCGGACTTTCTGCTTGACGGGCCGTGCATGAGGGCAAATGGCAAGGTGGTGCTCAATCACTTTCCTGGGAACACCGGGGATGTCAGACGGTTGCCATGCAAACACGTCGACATTCGCCCGCAGGAAAGCAACGAGCATGCCTTCCTATTTAGGATCAAGCGCGGCACTGATGATGAAGGTACCACCAGTGCCATCCTCCTTGGCGGGCACCTTCTTCGTCTCTGGCGGAGCTGCCATCGTCTTCTTGTGCTTGCCAGTGAAGCTCGATGGTGCGTCCTCGACGGTAGCGCAGCACTCCGAAGAGGCGCGCTTGCCGGAGTGGGCATCAGAGCTTCTGCCGGACTGGGTCTTCTTGTCGGTGGAGCTCGATGGTGCGTCCTCGACGGCAGCGCAGCACTCCAAAGAGGTGCGCTTGCCGGAGTGGGCACCAGAGCTCTTGCCGGACTTGGTCTTCTTGCCGGTGGAGCTCGATGGTGCGTCCTCGACGGCAGCGCAGCACTCCGAAGAGGTGCGCGCGCCAGAGTAGGCACTAGAACTCTTGCCGGACTTGGTCTTCTTGGTCCCGGGGGCTTCAGCGGCAAGTGGATCACGGTCTGCCGTGGCTGCCGCTTCCCGGTAGATCTTGTCGGCACAGATAAGAGCGTCCTTCTTGTCGCCAGGGACAGAAATGACGCTTATCGGGCCTGGCATCTTCAGCATGTTATACGCGTAGTGAGAGGCCGCCATGAACTTGGCGAGCGCTGGACGGCCAAGTATCCCATTGTAAGGCAACGGGATATCGGCAACGTCGAACGTGACCTTCTCAGTCCTGAAGTTTAACTCGCTGCCGAATGTTACCGGCAGCGTGACCTTCCCCTTCGGCTTGCTCCTTCCCGGATTGATTCCTTGGAATGTGCCGGTCTCTTCGAGCTCGCCGTCAGGGATCTGGAGTTTTCGGAGCACAGCGGAGGAGATCAGGTTTAAGCCGGCCCCGCCGTCAACTAGCATCTTGGTGACCTTGAGGTTGCGGATAGTTGGTGAAACCAACATCGGCAAACTCCCAACCGCAGTTGTGCGGTCAGGATGGTCCTCAATGTCAAAGATGATAGGCATGCTGGACCACTTCAGAAGCTTGCGCGATTCGATGGGTGGTTCCGCTGCATTGACTTCCCGCACCCACTGTTTGAGTTGGCGGTGCGAGGTATGCAGGGAAGCACCCCCGTCAACGCACAAGACTTATGTGGCTTTCTGAAACTCCTGCTCACTGGTCTCAACGTCATCCATGTCTTCATCCTCCCCGTCGTCTTCGTCGTTGTCGCGACCGCGGGGAGGTCTGTCTCCTTGCCGCTGCTTGGCCTTGCCGCGGCGTCCTTCCTGGCCGGTGCGCTTCTGGCCAGGCTTCTCGGCACCCCCTTGGGCTCTCTCCCTGTCGCGCCGCTTGTACTCAGCCCTCTGTTGCTGGACGAGCTGCTCGAACTTCTTGCAGCTCTGGAGGTCGTGGCCCTTGGTATGGTGAATCTTACAGTATTGCTTGCCGGAGCCGTCCCGCTTGTCGGCGATCGCCACAGCCTGACAGTTGGTGCACGCGGCAACTTCCTTGCCGGAGCTACCTACTGTGGCCTTCGTGGCGTCACCTTCATTGCCGGATTGCTCAACGACCAGCACCTCGTTGTTCTGCTTCTTCCTGTTGTTGCGCCGCCGGCTTCTCTTCGCCGGGGCGGCATCCTCACTGTCAGATCCTCCTGCTCCAGTGCTTTCTCCGGGGAATTTCCTCCCCTCCTCAGCGCGTGCACACCGGTCGGCCAGGGCATAAAGCTCGCTGACGTCCCGAATCTTTCACATCGCCAACTCCTCCCGCATCCTGCGGTTACGCACGTTCTGGTGGAACGCGCTGATTACCGCGGCAGGGTGGATATTTGGGATGTTGTGGTGTACACGGCTGAACCTCTGGATGTACTGACGCAGGGGCTCTCCTTCCTTCTGGACGAGCAGATGGAGATCGCTCTCTTGGCCATGAGGTTTGTGGCCGCCTGTGAAGGCGCCAACAAACTGGTGGCACAGGTCAGCCCAGGAGGATACGGAGTTGTCCGGCAAGTGCATAAGCCAGGACCTGACGTTGGGCTTAAGCACCAACGGGAAGTAGTTGGCAAGGATCTTGTCATCCCGTCCCCCAGCAGCCTGCACCGCGATGGTGTAGATGCTGAGGAACTCCGACGGATGCAACTTGCCGTCGTACTTCTCTGGTACGTCGGGCTTGAAGTTCTTCGTACTGGGCCACTGGACTTGCCGCAGCTCAGGAGTGAACGCAGGGCAACCTATCGGGTACGGCAAGTCGCCTGGTTCCCCTGGCGCATGCATGTCAACAGAGGGCCCAGCGCGCTGGTCTGACCGACGTCGCGCTTCTCTTCGACGCTCGATTCGAGTGCGAGCGTCTTCTTGCTGTGTTCTTGAAGAACCTGGCATTGATCGCGATGAGCTCGCGGGTCCGACGACGCGGTGGAGTCGATGTCGAGGTGGATCCGGCGGGTCGGCGATCTTGGCCTCCGGGGCGGGGAATGCATAGAGGTTGCACCCCCTCCGGTCTTGTCGTCACCACCGGCTCGTACCTGGCTGACTCGCTGTGGCCGCGACGCGCTTGGCTGCCGAGGAGTGTCGCCGTTGGCGAAGCCGATGAGACTCTGGATAGTGGCCCTCCAGTCGTCGATCTTGTCCAGCGCTGGAGGGTAGTCTAGGAGCAGCTGAGCTCGCGCCAGAGCTTCGGCTGCGGTGGCGGGCGGCGGTAGCGAACGGTGCGAGGAGCGGGATAAGCTCGGACTTCTAACTATGTTAGAAGGAGCAGTATCTCGTCCAGGCGACCGCGTCTCGCTCGTGCCGGCTTGTTGATGCGCATGGTGGTCCTGGGCGCCCCGGGATCCACCAGCTCGATCTTGATCCAGCAAGCGCATGGTACCGTGAGTACCATGACGCTGCCGGTCCCGCGCCTCCTGAGATGGGCGCGGTGCATGCACGGACGCCGAGGCCTTGGAGTGCGCCCGGTCGTTGAGGGAGCCGGCTACGCCGCCGGCGGGCAGCGCAGCCTTGCCCTGGGACCTGGCAGCACCGCGAGTTCCCTCGTCGACGCGTGTTCCTCCGCCGGCGCCTGCCCCACCATCCGTTTGCTCCGGCGGTGGGTGGCTCGACGCGGACGGAGCAGCTGCCTCCGAAAGTTTCTTCTTCGGTGGCATGTTGATGAAGAAGATGAAGATCTAGCTCGCAAGAACGCCGGATCTGATTCACACCACTTCGACGCCCCCTACCTGGCGTGCCAAAGATGCCGGGGTTTCTGATTCCACGGGCACCTATGGGACCGGCGGACCGGGTCCCTTTTGGTTCGGCGGGGGGCGGAGGTTGCGCAAAGAGCAGATCGAGGCGAAGCAAGCGGGCGGTTGGTCGTGCGAGGAGTAAATCAAGGCGAAGCACGCGAGCGATTTACCCAGGTTCGGGCCGCACGGGTGCGTAAAACCCTACTCCTGCTTTGTGGATTGGTATTGATTTCTAGCTCGGGAGCGAGCGTGAGTGTGTGGGATTGCTGACCCTCGCGAGAGCTCTCGAGGTGGCCGACCCCCTCTACGTTGCACACGGGCCTCCTTTTATACTCAAGGGGTTACCGACATAGAGCAACGGGAGCCAAGGGCAAAAATGTAAAGGGTGCCGTGGGTAGGCACAGCTAGGTGCTGTAGTAGGCACAGCTAGCTGCTACAGTGTTATCATACCTAACCCTGACGGTAGGGGACAAGGGCATTAAATGCCCGTCTGTGTCGCCTAGACAGCACCGAAAGGGACCGCTAGGGACGCCACCGTCTTGCCACGATGGTTGTCTTGTCAGCGCCTGCGCGCCACCGCACGCCCCTAGCTGCGCAGCCTCCTGCCACGTGCGCTCGGGAGGGGTCCCGAAGCGACACGTGGGTGGATGTGCTGGAGCGCGGTCGTGGAGTGGGGGCTTGCGTGGCAAGCGCCTTGCCGCGGCCGTCGGCTTGTCGCTTCCGGGAGCTTGTCGCTCACCGGGCCTTGTCGGGGCGCGTAGCGCGCCGTGGCAAGTTCCTTGGAATGCCTCGGACGGCCTTCCCGGCAAGCGCCTCTTGCCGGGGTCTTGCCTTCTTCCCGGCAAGCTCCTCTTGCCGGGGTCTTGTCTTGAGTACTTTGTTCTTGAATGGTCTTCAGAGGGACCACGGGGAATCTTGGCGGTGACCTGGCAGGCCTTGCCGCGGGACGCTGCGACTGCCCGTGCACAAGTTCGGGGTACAAGGGTACCCCTACTCTAGTACACCGACAGGTCCCTATTATTGTCACTTTGGGGTTGCCGGATCATAACACATAGTAGGTGACTATAGACTTGCAAGATAGGATCAAGACCTCTCATATATTAATGAAAACATAATAGGTTCAGATCTGAAATCATGGCACTCGGGCCCTAGTGACAAGCATTAAGCATAGCAAAGTCATAGCAACATCAATCTCAGAACATAGTGGATACTAGGGATCAAACCCTAACAAAACTAACTCGATTACATGATAAATCTCATCCAACTCATCACCATCTAGCAAGCCTACGATGGAATTACTCACGCACGGCGGTGAGCATCATGAAATTGGTGATGGAGGAAGGTTGATGATGACGATGGCGACCGATTCCCCTCTCCGGAGTCCGGACGGACTCCAGATCAGCCCTCCCGAGAGAGTTTAGGGCTTGGCGGCGGCTCCGTATCATAAAACGCAATGAATTCGTCTCCCTGGTTCTTTTCTCCCCGAAAGTGAATATATGGAGTCAGGGTTGAGGTCGGTGGAGCGTCAGGGGGCCCACGAGGCAGGGGGTGCGCCCAGGGGGTAGGGCGCGCCCCCACCCTCGTAGACAGGTGGAGACCCCCTGACGTGGATCTTCCTTCCAGTATTTTTATATATTCCAAAATTATTCTCCGTTGATTTTCAGGTCATTTCGAGAACTTTTATTTCTGCACAAAAATAACACCATGGCAATTCTGCTGAAAACAGCGTCTGTCCGGGTTAGTTCCATTCAAATCATGCAAGTTAGAGTGCAAAACAAGGGCAAAAGTGTTTGGAAAAGTAGATACGACGGAGACGTATCAGGACAATGATATTGTGAAGTTAAAATTATTCCCGCTTTCTTTGCGAGATCGTGCAAAAAATTGGTTTCTTCTTTGCCTCGCAATAGTTTTGATTCTTGGGATAAGTGCAAAGATGCTTTTATTACTAAATATTTTCCGCCTGTGGGTGGTACTTTTCTGGAAATTACTTTGGGTGAAGCTACTAAATTGCTTGATAATATTATGGAAAATTATTCACAATGGCATACCGAGAGAGCTCCTACTAGTAAAAAAGTTAATTCGGTAGAAGAAATAAATTATTTGAGTGAAAAAGTTGATGCTCTTATGAAGCTAGTTTCTAATAAACATGCTCCTATTGATCTTAATGATGTGCCTTTGTCTACCTTGATTGAGAAAAATAGTGATGCCGTAGATATGAATTTTGTCTCACGAAACAATTTTAATAACAATGCTTATAGAGGTAATTTTAATCCTAGACCTTTTCCGGGAAATTCCTCTAATAATTATGGTAATTCCTATGGTATTCCTTCTTATAATAATAATAGGAACACCACTGATCTTAAGAATAATATTAAATAATTTATCAATGCTCAAAAAAAATTTAATACTACGATAGAAGAAAAGTTGAGTAAGATTGATGATATGTCTAGGAGCATTGATAGAATTTCTAATGATGTAGAAAATCTCAAGATGAAAATTTTTGTGCCTAAGATTGAAGAATCAATTAAAACTTTATATGTTTTTATGGATGAAAGTAAGAAAAGAACCGCTATGCTTAGAGCTAAAAGAGAATTTTTAGAAAAGGCGTTTCTAGTGATTGCTTTCATAAAAATGATGAAGATCTCAAAATGATTGGTGTTTTTTATATTGATTCATTGTTTAGTAAAATTAAAATTGATGATAAAGGGAATGAAGAAGAATCATCTTTAGCTAGAAGGTGTCTCGATAATTTGGAGGGTGAAAATCTTGTTGAGAAAATTGATAAAAGTGGGTTTGGAGAGGTCAAAACTTTAACTAGTGATGTGCCAACACTTTTGGATTACAAAGACTTTAATTATGATAATGGCTCTTTGATTGATTATATTTCTTTGTTTCAATCCATGATTAATTCACCCCATGCTTATGAACAAACTAAAGCTTTTACTGAACATATATCGTTGATGCTATGATGAAATCTTTGGAAGAAAACTTGGAATCAGAGATTTCAATTCCTAAAAAAATACATGATGAATGAGAACCTAATATCAAAGTCAAGATTAAAAATTATGAGTGTTTTTCTTTATGTGACTTGGGTGCTAGTGTTTCTACAATTCCGAAATCTTTATGTGATGTGCTTGGTCTTACCGATATTGAAGAATGTTCTTTAAATTTGCACTTGGCGGATTATACTATTAAAAAGCCTATGGGAAGAATTAATGATGTTCTTATTCTTGCAAATAGTAATTATGTGCCCATATATTTTATTGTTCTTGATATTGATTGCAATCCGTCTTGTCCTATTATACTTGGTAGACCATTTTTAGGCACTATTGGCGCCATGATTGATATGAAAGAAGGCAATATTAAATTTCAATTTCCACTAAGGAAGGGTATGGAAAACTTCCCTAGAACTAGAATTCAGCCACTATATGAATCAATCATGAGGGCATCTTATGGATCTAGAAATAAAGATGACAATACTTAGATCTTTGCATTGTGCCTAGCTAGGGGCATAAAATGATAGCGCTTGTTGGGAGGCAACCCAATGAATAAAATTTATCTTTGTCTTTTTTTCTGTTGTTGAGTGATTGAAAAATTATGCTATTGTTATGATTGTGGCTTTTATGTTTTAATTAGTGTGTGTGCCAAGCAAAGCCTTTGGGATCATGTTGGGTGATAGTTGATTTGATCTTGTTGAAAAACAGAAATTTTTGCATCCAGAAAAATAATTTTCATTTTTAACAGGAGCGCAATAATATCCTGATTTTTGTACACAAGATTTATATAAAAATTTCACATGTTTTCCTAATTTTTTAGAATGTTTGGAGTTACATAAGTATTCATAGTTTTCATATTGTTACACACTGTTCTATTTTTGACAGATTCTGTTTTCTTTGCGTTGTGTGCTTATTTCGATGGATCTATGGTTTGTATTGGAGGGTATAAGCTATAGTAAAGTTGGAATACAGTAGATATAATGAAAAAATAAAATATGAATGGGTTCGCAATAGTACTTATAGTAGTGATTTGCTTTGTTATACTAACGGATCTCACGAAAGTTTTGTTGAGTTTTGTGTGATTGAAGTTTTCAAGTTTTAGGTGAGATCACGATGCATGAAGGAATAACGAGTAAGAAGGGCCTAAGCTTGGGGATTCCCCATGGCATACCAAGCTATTAACTAAAAGAGAAGCACGAAACTAAGCTTGGGGATGCCTGAGTGGCATCACCTCTTTCTTCTAACGACCATCGGTATTTTAATTACTTGGAGCTATATTTTTATTTGTCACATATCATGAGTTTTGCTTGGAGCGTCTTCTATGATATGAGTCTTTGCTTGTTTCGCTTTTTATTTTTATTCATCTATCCTTGCTGGATACACCTATTTGAGAGATCCAAAATTATGCTATGACTTGTTAGAGTTGCTCTCTATGCTTCACTAAAATCTTTTTGAGCTATGGAATTGTTCTAGTGCTTCACTTATATCATTTTGAGCATGGTGTGCTTTATTATTTTTGAATAAATGCTCTCATGCTTCACTAAGATTTATTTGAGAGTTAGTAAAATTTTGAAGAAATTCTCTGATATGTCGCTGTCGTATCTATAATTTTTTATTGTTTCATGCCAATATTATACAACTTTTACATACTTTTGGCAACTTTTTATATGATTTATTGGACTAACCTATTGATCCAGTGCCCAGTGCCAGTTCCTGTTTTTTGCATGTTTTTTACAGAGAATTATTTCGGAATATATGTGATTTTTGGGAGTTGGAATCACCGCAAACGGAGGCCCACACAGCCCACAAGACACCAGGGCGCGCCAGAGGCCCCTGGTGCGTGGTGGTGGGTTATGCGCACCTCATAGGTCGGTTGGAGCTCTACTTTGGGTGCAAGGAAGCTTATATCCGGAAAAAAATCATGTTAAAATCTCAGCTTAATCAGAGTTACGGATCTCCCAGAATATAAGAAACGGTTTTCAGCCAAATCAGGGGAACGCGAAACAGAAGAGAACAGAGAGGGAGATCCAATCTCAGAGGGGCTCCCGCCCCTTCGACGCCATAGGAGACCATGGACCAGAGGGGGAATTCTCCTCCCCGTCTAGGGGGGAGGCCAAGGATGAAGAAGAAGTAGGGGGCTCTCCCCCCCTCGCTTCCGGTGACGCCAGAGTGCCGCCGGGGCAATGATCGGGAGGACGATCTACATCAACAATCTTGCTACCATAAACACCAACTTTCTCCCCCTCTATGCAGTGGTGTAACACCTCTTCCCCCCGCTGTAATCTCTACTTAAACATGGTGCTCAACTCCATATATTATTTCCCAATGATCTATGGTTATCCTATGATGTTTGAGTAAATCCGTTTTTTCATGTGGGTTAATTGTGATCTTGGTTGGTATGATTGTATATTTTATTTATGGTGTTGTCCTACGGTGCCCTCCATTCTCGCACAAACATGAGGGGACCCCGTTGTAGAGTGTTGCAATATGATCATGGTTTGCTTATGGTGGGTTGCGAGAGTGACAGAAGCTTAAACCCAAGTAAGTGGGGTATGACGTATGGGAGTAAAGAGGACTTGATACTTTTCACGACCTTAATGATCTTTAGTAGTTGCAGATGCTTGCTAGAGTTCCAGTCATAAGTGCATATGATCCAAGTAGATAAAGTATGTTAGCTCATGCCTCTCCCTCATATAAAATTACAAGAATGATTACCGGTACTTGTTATCGATTGCCTAGGGACAAATAACTTTCTTATTGACACAAACCCTTTTTCGAAACACCTAACTTTTATTATCTTGCAAAGTACTTCTAGTTTTATTCTTCCAAAGTAGTTCTAGAATCACTCCTACAAACTAGTTTCGTACTTGTTTTCGGTAAAGCAGACGTCAGGTGTGCTAGAGTTGTATCGGTGATTGATAGAAATTGAGGGAATATTTGTTCTACCTTTATCTCCTCGTTGGGTTCGACACTCTTATTTATTGAAAAAGGCTACAAACGATCCCCTATACTTGTGGGTTATCATTCTCTCATGCTTCACTTAAATTATCTTGAGAGAAGAAAATTTTTATGCTCGTGTTCTTCATTTAGATTTGTTTGAGCTATCAAAAGCAACATATGAAATTAGTCCCAAAGTGATAGATATTCAAGAGGGATATAATAAACACTTTCATGAAGATCATTGGACAAAATAAACTTGATTCCTTGTAATAGTTTTGTGATATGATGATATAATGTGTGAGTCATGTTGGTGAGTAATTATGCTTTAGTAAGAATATTGGTGTTAAGGTTTGTGATTCCTTATGCAAGCACGAAAGTCAACAGTTATACAATGAAATTATATCCTACTTGTGGTGCATTATTCGGTGTTGGTTATGCTTAATGCTCACTTATGAGATTTTTTGCTTCTTGGTTGGATGCTTCTCAATCTTTTGCTAGCCTTCATTTGCACTAAGTATGATCACTACTTGTGCATCCAAAATCCGTAAACCTAGTTTTGTCACGTGAGTCCACTATACCTACCTATATGTGGTATTCTTTTGCCATTCTAAGCAAATTTGTATGTGCCATCTCTAATTTTCAAAATAATTTTCTCTTTTGTGTGCTCATACCGCTCATGAAACAGTAGGGGGTGGCTGATATGTTTCCATGCTAGATGTGTTATTCTCAAGATGAGTGTTTATTCACTTGTCATTACACGAGAGTACGACAAATGTATTAGGGATGCCCCGTCTTGAAATGAGAAATGAATTTAGTTGATGTTGTCAAATAATAAATTCCTTGGAAAGTGTTGGTATGGACGACACCCGTGGATTCGGTTAGCCGTGGAATGTGAAAGTATGGTGGAAAAAGGAATAAACTTTATTTTATGTTTGGGAACCGCCTATGATATATCTAGCATGGAAAGTATTGGGAACTACTCGATCGTTTTCGTTGACAGGAAAAGCATGCAACCCAAAATGTTTTTATCTCTATCTTTTTTGCTTTGAACTCTGGCACCTCTACAAATCCCTACTCCCCTCTGCGAAGGGCCTCTCTTTTACTTTATGTAATTTTATTTTTATTTGAGTCTCCATGTTCTCTTATAAAGCACCAACTAAGGAGCACTATGATCGTACTTGAGCATTGGGTGTAGCTAACATGCGAGTGTGTTTCATGAATGGATCAGTGATTGAGCTTAATGGGTTAGGGATAACTTGCTTTAGTGTTGATATTTTGAAAAACATGGTTCCTTGTTGATATGCTTGAGTATTGAAATCTTCATGTCAAAACTAGACTATTGCTTTGAATCATACAAAAGTCCAAATGTCCAAGCTACAAAGAAAAGAATATGTGATGAATATGTTGGACAACATTCCACATCAAAATTTCTGTTTTTATCATTTACCAAGTCGAGGACGAGCAGGAATTAAGCTTGGGGATGCTGATATGTCTCCAACGTATCTATACATTTTGATTGTTCCATGTTGTTATATTATTCTTGGATGTTTTACAATCATTTTATATCAACTTTATATCATTTTTTGGGACTAACCTATTGACATAGTGCCTAGTGCCAGTTGCTATTTTTTGCTTGTTTTTTACTTCACAGAAAATCAATACCAAAGGGAGTCCAAACACAGCGAAATTTTTTGGACAATTTTTCTGGGCCAGAAGACACACATTGGACCAAAGAAGTACCAGAGGGGTGCCCCGAGGGGGGGCACAACCCACCTGGGTGCGCCTGGGGGCCCAGGGGCGCCTTGGTGGGTTGTGCCCACCTCGATGGCCTCCAGCACTGCCTCTTTGCTCTATAAATACCCCAATATTCCAGAAACCCTAGGGGAGTTGACAAAATTCAATTCCAGCTGCCGCAAGTTCCGGAAACCACATATCCAATCTAGACACCATCACGGAGGGGTTCATCGTCCTCATTGGTGCCTCTCGGATGATGCGTGAGTAGTTCATTGTAGACCTACGGGGCCGTAGTTAGTAGCTAGATGGCTTCCTCTCTCTCTCTCTCTCTCTTTCTCTCTTTTCGTTCTCAATGCAATGGTCGATCTATTTGATGTAACTCTTTTTGTCGTGTGTTTGTTGGGATCCGATGAACTTTAAGTTTATGATCAGATCTATGTTTTTATCCATGAAAGGTATTTGAGTCTTTTGATCTCTCATATGCATGATTACTTATAGCCTCGTATTTCTTCTTCGAATCTTTGGTTTAGTTAGGCCGACTAGATCGATTTTCCTTGCCATGGGAAGAGGTACTTTGTGATGGGTTTGATCTTATGGTGCTCGTTCCCAATGATAGAAGGGGAAACGACACGTATGTATCATTGTTATTAAGGATAGCAAGATGGGGTCTATTCCTACATGAATAGATCTTGTCTGCATCATGCCATCGTTCTTATTGCATTACTCCGTTTCTCCATGAACTTAATACACTAGATGCATGTTGGATAGCGGTTCATGTGTGGAGTAATAGTAGTAGATGTAGGCAGGAGTCGGTCTACTAATCTTGGACGTGATGCCTATATAATGATCATTGCCTGGATATCGTCATGATTATTTGAATTTCTATCAATTGCCCAACAGTAATTTGTTTACCCATCGTATGCTATTTTTCTCGAGAGAAGCCACTAGTGAAATCTATGGCCCAGGTCTCTTATTTATTATATTTGCCTTCGAGATCTATTTTTATTTGATTTTATTTTCAGAACTATTAATCCAAAAACCTAAAAATACCTTGCTGCAATTTTTATTTATTTATTTTATCTCGCGCTCCTGCAAGATTATTTATCCAATCTACTACAAATTTTACCTATCTTTTACCCGGGAGGGATTGACAACCCCTTTTTTACGTCGGGTTGCAAGTATTTGTTCTTTGTGTGCAGGTGTCGTTCACATAGTCTTGGGTGGTTCTCCTGCTGGTTCTATGACCTTGGTCTCATCACTAAGGGAAATACCTATCGTAGCTGTGCTGCATCATCCCTTCCTCTTAGGGGAAATACCGACGTAGTTCAAGCCGCATCACAGGCGACCGTGATGATGACGGCGCACCCTGGCATCTTGAGGACATTGTAGCCATGGTGGGTTGCCGCCATGAACTTCGCGATGGCAGGGTACCCAGGGATGGCATTATACGGGAGGCCGATGTGGGCGGCGTCGATGTCGATGAGCTTGGTGTGGTAGTTTTCGCGCTTGCCGAAGGTGACAGGGAGGCGCACCTGCCCCAAGGGTATGGTGGAACTGTCGGTCACTCCTGAGAAGGGCTTGGTGGGTAGGAGCTGGTCATAAGGCACTTGGAGCGTCTCGACAGAGAGAACATTGAGCCCCGCGCCACCGTTGATGAGGGCTTTGGTAACGAAGACGTTGCTGATGGTGGGCGTGCAGAGCATCGGAAGTGCGCCTGCGGCTGCCGAGCACTTGAGCTGGTCCTTGGAGTCGAAGGTGATAGCGTACTGTGACCACTTGAGGGGACGCGCGGCCTCGAGCTTCGGGAGGACCACGAGAGAACTGCTTGAAGATGCGATGAGAGGCTAGGGCCTAGGAACCACCCAGGATGCAGGCCATCGCACGAGGTTCCTAGAAGCCCCTAGCCCCATCATCTTGCCGGTTGCCGTCATTTCTCCTTGGCGGCGGCCGCAGCGGAGGGAGGCCGACATTGCCTTGAGGACGGGCCTCATGAGGTTGGTCACACCAGGGTCCGTCATGAGGCTCATCACGCCAGCGGTCCTCCTGAGGTTGGTCACGCCAGTCCTGACAAGGGTCGCAGTTGTCCTAGTGGCCTCCGCCGCGGCCTCCTCCATGGCTGTAACCACAGTCACTACGCTCGGGGCGGCAGCCAAGGCATCCATCGTGGAGGGCCCTGAGTAACTGGCGGTCGTTGGTGTTGTGGTTGTGTACGTTGTGGAAGATGCAAAATGGGGGGTTGCCCCTGGGAGGCTCATCATGGTCATGGCCGTGCTTCGTCTTGGGCTCAGCTGCAAGCACAGCAGTGCCATTGCACTTCGCCTCCTTAGCCTTGGCCTTCTTGTCTTCGAGATCAGCCTCCGGAAGCTCGAGGAGGGAGAGGCGGCCCTCTTCGGCCCTTGCGTACTTGTTCGCCATCTTGAACACCTCCAGGGCCGAGCACAAGTCCTTGTGGATGGCGAGCTCCTCTTTCATCTTGACGTCCCTGACGCCATCGGTGAATGCCGAGATGATGGCCTCGTCCGACGCCTTCAGGATCTTGAGGCGAACATTCGTGAACTATTGTATGTACTTGTGCAAGGTTTCGCCTGGCTGCTGATTCACGCGCTGCAGGTCGTTCACTACATGGGCGCGGTCACAAGTGCCCCGGAAATTGGTGATGGAGCGTTCGCTGAGCTCATCCCAAGAGGAGATCGACCCCTCCGACAGGTGTAGGAGCCAGGAGCGTGCGCCGTCCTTGAGGGCCATGGGGAACCAGTTCGCCATGACCTTTTCGTCGCCGTTCGCCACCTCGATGCTCAGCGAGTAGAGATGGAGGAACTCCGCAGGGTCGGGAGTGTCGTCGTAGCGCAAAGGCAGGTCCGGCTTGAACTTGACGGGTCAAACGACGTGACGCAGCTCCAGGGTGAAGGCGTGGCAGCCCTCTGCGCTCACGAGCGCAACACGCGCAGGGGGGGGGGGCTCGGTCTTGACATTCGCGCTATTGCCTCCAGCGGCGCGTGGTCCTAATGTTGGTGCGATGGTGCGAGGAGCACACGCGCGTCACCTTGCGACCACTGCACCACCTGGCAGCTTGCCTCATACCGTGCCGGCACCAGTGCCCCACGCGGCGGGTCGCGCAGGTGCGCATCGCGTCTGGGCTTGTGGCCGGTGCGGCGTAGAGGAGGAGGAGGTGGCGTGCCATGAGCAATGTCGCCCGTTTCGGATGGTGGGGGTCGGAACGAGCGGGACAGTGCAGGGACCTTGCAGGCGGCGTTGATGAGCTCGGTGATGCGACCCAACCAGTCGTCGTAGCCCTCATTGGTGGGACAGTAGCATAGCAGCTCGCGCGCCATGAGCAACGCGGCCTGCGCGTTCGTCGGCCCGTGTCGAGCATGAGAAGACGAAGCCGTGGCGAGGGTGAGGACGGAGTAGCGGTGCGGCCGTTGCGCCGAACGGAGGGTGGCAGCAATGAGTTCTGCTGCTCGTGAGCAGCGGGGCCAATGGCGGCGTTAGCCGCAGGAGAGGCAGAGCGTCGTGGGGCGCCATCTAGGCGACGCGAGCGGCCCGGCGCTCGGTGCGGACCCGGCGAGCTTTAGCCATAGGCATGATAGTGCGAGGATGGAGCATGGTTGACGGAGAGGCGGAGCTTCGACACGCCCCTACCTAGCGCGCCAAATGTCGGATTCTGGGCCGTGTGCGAAGATCTCCCCCTATCATAAACTCAAGCTCACCACTCTACGGCCTAGACTCGTCAAGGACGCGTGAGCGGGGAAGAAGATGAACACGGCAGTTTCCCAGGTTCGAGCCACGTTGCAGTGTAAAACCCTACTCCTGCTTTGTGGTGGATTAGCCTCACAAGGAGATTGAGGATGAACTAGTACAGTGGATTGATACGTCCATTTTGCATCATACTTTTTTATTGATATTTATTGCATTATGGGCTGTTATTACACATTATGTCACAATACTTATGCCTATTCTCTCTTATTTTACAAGGTTTACATAAAGAGGGAGAATGCCGGAAGGTGGAATTCTGGGCTGGAAAAGGAGAAAATATTAGTGACCTATTATGCACAACTTCAAAAGTCCTGAAACTTCACAGGAGCACGTTTCAGAATATATAAAAAATATTGGGCAAAGAAAGAACCAGAGGGGGGCCACCCACCATCCACGAGGGTGGGGGGCGCGCCCTACCCCCTGGGCGCGCCCCCTTCCTCGTGGGCCCCCTGACAGGCCTCTGGTGACCATCTTCCGCTATATGAGGTTTTTCGTCTGAGAAAAAAAAAGCAAGCTCTTGGGACGAAACTCCGCCGCTACGAGGCGGAACCATGGCGGAACCAATCTAGGGCTCCGGCGGAGCTGTTCTGCCGGCAAACTTCCCTCTGGGAGGGGAAATCGTCATCACCATCGATCCTCTCATCGGGAGGGGGTCAATCTTCATCAACATCTTCACCAACACCATCTTATCTCAAACCATAGTTCATCTCTTGTATCCAATCTTGTCTCCAAACCTCAGATTGGTACCTGTGGGTTGCTAGTAGTGTTGATTACTCCTTGTAGTTGATGCTAGTTGGTTTATTTGGTGGAAGATCATATTTTCAGATCCTTAATGCATATTAATACCCCTCTGATTATGAACATGAATATGATTTGTGAGTAGTTACTTTGTTCCTGAGGACATGGGAGAAGTCTTGCTATAAGTAGTCATGTGAATTTGGTATTCGTTCGATATATTGATGAGATGTATGTTGTCTTTCCTCTAGTGGTGTTATGTGAACGTCGACTACATGACACTTCACCATTATTTGGGCCTAGAGGAAGGCATTGGGAAGTAATAAGTAGATGATGGGTTGCTAGAGTGACAGAAGCTTAAACCCTAGTTTATGAGTTGCTTCGTAAGGGGCTGATTAGGATCCATCTGTTTCATGCTATGGTTAGGTTTACCTTAATACTTCTTTTGTAGTTGCGGATGCTTGAAATAGGGGTTAATCATAAGTGGGATACTTTTCCAAGGAAGGGCAGTACCCAAGCACCGGTCCACCCACATATCAAATTATCAAAGTACCGAACGCGAATCATATGAGCGTGATGAAAACTAGCTTGACGATAATTCCCATGTGTCCTCGGGAGCGCTTTCCTTTGTATAAGAGTTTGTCCAGGCTTGTCATTTTCTACAAAAAGGATTGGGACATCTTTTTGCACCTTATTTACTTTTATTGCTTGTTACTCTTTACCAATTACCTTATCACAAAACTATCTGCTACCAATATTTTCAGTGCTTGTAGAGAATACCTTACTGAAAACCGCTTGTCATTTTCTTCTGCTCCTCGTTGGATTCGACACTCTTACTTATCGAAGGACTACGATAGATCCCCTATACTTGTGGGTCATCAAGACTCTTTTCTGGAGCCGTTGCCGGGGAGTGAAGTGCCTTTGGTAGGTGGAATTTGGTAAGGAAAAATTTATATAGTGTGCTGAAATTTACTGTCACTTGTTACTATGGAACATAATCCTTTGAGGGGCTTGTTCGGGGTATCTTCGCCCCAACCAGTAGATCAAAGAGTTGCTACTGAACCTACTGAAAATGTTTACTTTGAAATTCCTTCGGGTATGATAGAGAAACTGCTAGCTAATCCTTTTACAGGAGATGGAACATTACATCCCGACTTGCACCTAATCTATGTGGATGAAGTTTGTGGATTATTTAAGCTTGTAGGTATGCCCGAGGATGTTATCAAGAAGAAGGTCTTCCCTTTATCTTTTAAGGGAAAGGCATTGACATGGTTTAGGCTATGTGATGATATGGGATCATGGAACTACAACCGATTGAAATTGGAATTTCATCAGAAGTTTTATCCTATGCATCTTGTTCATCGTGATCGTAATTATATATATATAATTTTTGGCCTCGCGAAGGAGAAAGCATCGCTCAAGCTTGGGGGAGGCTTAAATCAATGTTATATTCATGCCCCAATCATGAGCTCTCAATAGAAATTATTATTCAAATATTTTATGCTCGGCTTTCTCTCAACAATCGCTCCATGCTCGATACTTGTATTGGTTCCTTTATGATGAAGACTATTGGATTCAAATGGGATTTATTAGAAAGAATTAAACGCAACTCTGAAGATTGGTACCTTAGCGAAGGTAAGGATTCAGGTATAACACCTAAGTTTGATTGTGTTAAATCTTTTATGGATACCGATGTTTTCCGTGAATTTAGCACTAAATATGGACTTGACTCTGAGATAGTAGCTTCTTTCTGTGAATCTTTTGCTACTCATGTTGATCCCCCTAAGGAGAAGTGGTTTAAATATAATCCTCCCATTGAAGTAAATGTAGTTGAACCTATTAAAGTTGAAGAAAAGACTATAACTTATAATGTTGATCCTATTGTGCCTACTACTTATATTGAGAAACCACCTTTCCCGGTTAGAATAAAGGATCATGCTAAAGCTTCGACTGTGGTTCGTAAGAGTAATACTAGAACACCTACACCTCCTGAGAAAATTAAAGTTGAACCTAGTATTGCTATGGTTAAAGATCTCTTGGCTCATAATATTGATGGGCATGTTATTTATTTCTGTGATGAAGCTGCTAGAATTGCTAGACCTGATACTAAGGGTAAACATAGACCTGTTGTTGGCATGCATGTTATTTATGTTAAAATAGGAGATCATTGCTATCATGGCTTATGTGACATGGGTGCTAGTGAAAGTGCAATACCTCATTCCTTATACAAAGAAATTATGCATGATATTGCACCTGCTAAGATAGAAGAGATTGATGTTACAATTAAGCTTGCTAATAGAGATACTATTTCACCTGTTGGGATTGTTAGAGATGTTGAAGTCTTGTGTGGGAAGGTTAAATACCCTGTTGATTTTCTTGTTCTTGGTTCCCAGAAGATAACTTTTGTCCCATTATATTTGGTAGACCGTTCTTGAATACTGTCAATGCTAGGATAGACTACAAAAAGGATGTAGTTACTATTGGTTTGGGGGATATGTCTCATGAGTTTAATTTTGCTAAATTTCGTAGACAACCCCATGATAAAGAATTGCCTAGTAAAGATGAAATTATTGGTCTTGCTTCTATTGTCGTGCCTCCTAATGATCCTTTAGAACAATATTTGTTAGACCATGAAAATGATATATTTATGAATGAAAGAAGGGAAATAGATGAAGTATTCTTTAAACAGGGCCCTATTTTGAAACACAACTTGCATGTTGAAATACTAGGATATCCTCCTCCACCTAAGGGTGATCCCGTGTTTGAGCTTAAACCATTACCTGATACTCTTAAATATGCTTATCTCGATGAAAAGAAGATATATCATGTTATTACTAGTGCTAACCTTTCAGAGCAGGAAGAAAAGAAATTATTAAAAACTCTGAAGAAGCACCGTGCTGCTATTGGATATACTCTTGATGATCTTAAGGGCATTAGTCCCACTCTACGCCAACACAAAATAAAATTGGAGAAATACGCTAAACCGGTCGTTGAATACCAACGAAGGTTAAATCCTAAGATGAAAGAAGTGGTAAGAAAAGAAATACTAAAGCTTCTGGAGGCAGGTATAATTTATCCCGTTGCTAATAGTCGGTGGGTAAGTCTTGTCCATTGTGTCCCTAAAAAGGGAGGTATTGCTATTATCCCTAATGATAAAGATGAATTGATCCCACAAAGAATTGTTACAAGTTATAGAATGGTAATTGATTTCCGCAAATTAAATAAAGCTACTAAAAAGGATCATTACCCTTTACCCTTTATTGATCAAATGCTAGAAAGATTATCCAAGCATACACATTTTTGCTTTCTAGATGGTTATTCTGGTTTCTCTCGAATACCTGTGTCAGACGAGGATCAAGAAAAGACCACTTTTACTTGCTCTTTCGGTACCTTTACTTATAGACGTATGCCTTTTGGTTTATGCAATGCACCTGCTACCTTTCAAAGATGTATGACTGCTATATTCTCTGAATTTTGTGAAAAGATTGTTAAGGATTTCATGGATGATTTCTCCGTTTATGGAACTTCTTTTGGTGCTTGCTTCAGCAACCTTGATCGAGTTTTGCAGAGATGTGAAGAAACGAATCTTGTCTTGAATTGGGAGAAGTGCCAGTTTATGGTCAATGAAGGTATTGTTTTGGGGCATAAAATTTCTGAAAGAGGTATTGAAGTTGACAAAGCTAAAGTTGATGCTATTGAAAAGATGATGTGTCCCAAGGACACTAAAGGTATAAGAAGTTTCCTTGCTCATGCCATTTTTTATACGACGTTCATTAAAAACTTCTCAAAAATTTCCAAGCCTCTGACTATTCTCTTACAAAAAGATGTTCCTTTTGTCTTTGATGATGATTGTGTTTAGAAGCATTTGAAATACTTAAGAAAGCTCTTATTTCTGCACCTATTGTTCAGCCTCCTGATTGGAATTTACCCTTTGAAATTATGTGTGATGCTAGTGATTATGATGTAGGTGCTGTTCTAGGACAAAGAGTTGATAAGAAATTAAATGTTATCCAATATGATAGTAAAACTATAGATAGTGCCCAAACAAATTATGCTACTACTGAAAAAGAATTTTTAGCAGTTGTATTTTCTTGTGATAAGTTCAGACCTTATATTGTTGATTCTAAAGTAATTGTTCACACTAATCATGCTGCTATTAAATATCTTATGGAAAATAAAGATGCTAAACCTAGATTTATTAGATGGGTTCTCTTGCTACAAGAATTTGATATGCATATTATTGATAGAAAAGGAGCTGAGAACCCCGTTGCAGACAACTTGTCTAGGTTAGAGAATGTTCTTGAGGACCCACTACCTATTGATGATAGCTTCCCTGATGAACAATTAGCTGTCATAAATGCTTCTAGTACTGCTCCATGGTATGCTGATTATGCTAATTACATTGTTGCTAAATTTATACCACCTAGTTTCACATACCAGCAAAAGAAAACGGTCTTCTATGATTTAAGACATTACTTCTGGGATGACCGACACCTTTATAAAGAAGGAGTAGATGGTGTTATTAGAAGTTGTGTACCTGAGCATGAACAGGAACAGATCCTGCGCAAGTGTCACTCCGAGGCTTATGGAGGACACCACGCTGGAGATAGAACTTCACATAAGGTATTGCAATCTGGTTTTTATTGGCCTACTCTCTTCAAAGATGCTCGTAAGTTTGTCTTATCTTGTGATGTATGTCAAAGAATTGGTAATATTAGTAGACGTCAAGAAATGCCTATGAATTATTCACTCGTTATTGAACCATTTGATGTCTGGGGCTTTGATTATATGGGACCATTTCCTTCCTCTAATGGCTATACACATATTTTAGTTGTTGTTGATTACGTTACTAAGTGGGTAGAAGCTATTCCAACTAGTAGTGCTGATCATAACACCTCTATTAAGATGCTTAAAGAAGTTATTTTTCTGAGGTTGGGAGTCCCTATATATTTAATGACTGATGGTGGTTCACATTTTATTCATGGTGCTTTTCGTAAGATGCTTGCTAAGTATGATGTTAATCATAGGATTGCATCTCCATACCACCCACAATCTAGTGGTCAAGTAGAACTAAGTAATAAAGAGCTTAAGTTAATTTTGCAAAATACTATTAATAGATCTAGAAAGAATTTGTCCGAGAAACTTGATGATGCATTATGGGCCTATAGAAATGCATACAAACATACTATGGGTATGTTTCCGTATAAAATGGTTTATGGTAAAGTATGTCACTTACCTCTCAAACTAGAACATAAGGCTTATTGGGCCATTAAAGAGCTCAATTATGATTTCAAACTTGCTGGTGAGAAGAGGCTATTTGACATTAGCTCACTTGATGAATGGAGAACCCAGGCCTACGAGAATGCCAAACTGTTTAAAGAAAAGGTTAAGAGATGGCATGACAAAAGGATACAAAAGCTTGAGTTTAATGTAGGTGATTATGTTTTGCTATACAACTCTTGTTTACGATTTTTTGCAGGAAAACTCCTCTCTAAATGGGAAGGTCCTTACGTTATCGAGGAGGTCTATCGTTCCGGTGCTATAAAAATCAACAATTTCGAAGGCACAAATCTGAAGGTGGTGAACGGTCAAAGGATCAAACATTATATCTCAGGTACTCCCATAAATGTTGAAACTAATGTTATTGAAACTGTAACCCCGGAGGAATACATAAGGGGCACTTTCCAGAACGTTTCAGACTCCGAAAAGGAATAGGTATGTGGTACGGTAAGTAAACCGACTCCAAAACAGTTCTAATAGAAATTTTCTCCGTTTTGGAATATTTAAGAAAATAGGAAAATAATAAGCAGTCCGGGAAGGACACGAGGCATTCACGAGGGTGGAGGGCGCGCCCACTACCTCGTGGGCACCTCATGCGCTCTCCGGACTCTGTTTTCTTGCACGATACTTCTTTTGGTAGGTAAAAATTCATTATATAATCTCCCAAAGGTTTTGACCACCGTATCATGCAAATATCCTCTGTCTTTGTTTCGAGCTATTTTCTGCTAGAGTTGTCAAAGGCCAGGCATCATGTCGTCTCCCTCCTCCAACAATTAGGGCAACGATGCTTGGCTAATGAAGATAGAGCTGAAGAGAGAAGAACCCGGGGAGATCAACAAGGATGATGGGATCAAGAAGGCCATGGAGGATCAAGCTCCAGAAACAGAAAACAAAGACATCCTACAACCTCATCACAATCTTCTTACCCCAATAGAGATTGAAGCTTTGAAGATGTTTGAGTTAGCTCACATACAAAATAAGTATCTCACACGTGAAAATATTTTTTTTGAAGGAGCATATCATCGCACTCAAGGGCATTATCCGCAAATTGGAGGATCTCCTATGCTCGATGTGCGACTATCCATCATCATCACCATCTTCTTCACTAGCAAAGGGGAATTGAGTATTGGTTATGGGCACTCCCCTTGGCAACTGCCAAGCTTGGGGGAGTGCCCCGGTATCGTATCACCATCACACTCCTATCTTTACCGTTTTCCTTAGTTCGATCCTTTTGGTAATATGTTGATCTAGTAGAATAAAGTTTTAGTATGATCTAGTTTTGAGTTTTGCTTTATGATCCTTCTATGTAATCGAGTCCGTGAGCTATATATAATAAAGATTAGTGTTGAGTCAAGGGTTTGATTATCTTGCTATGATCTTGAGGGAGAGAAAGAATAAAAATAAAAGAGATCATATTGATCTTATGGAGAGTAATGACTTCACATATAAAGAGTATGATGAATAAAAGTTGTTGAGAGTTGATAAACATAGTTTTGGTCATCGTTGCAATTAATAGGAAGTAATAAAGAAAGAGAGGTTTTCACATATAAATATACTATCTTGGACATCTTTTATGATTGTGAGCACTCATTGAAATATGACATGCTAAAGAGTTGATGTTGGACAAGGAAGACAATGTAATGGGTTATGTTTTCCTATATCTTAAATAAAGTATATTGTCATGGATAATCCAACATGTTGAGCTTGCCTTTCCCCCTCATGCTAGCCAAACTCTTTGCACCTAGTAGAGATTCTACTTATGCTTCCAAATATCCTTAAACCTAGTTTTGCCATGAGAGTCCACCATATCTACCTATGGATTGAGTAAGATCCTTCAAGTAAGTTGTCATGTTGCATGCAATAAGAATTGCTCTTTAAATATGTGTGATCTATTAGTGTGGAGAAAATAAGATTTATACGATCTTGTGATGTGGAAGAAATAAAAGCGACGAACTGCATAATAAAGGTCCCTATCACAAGTGGCAATATAAAGTGACATTCTTTTGCATTAAGATTTCGTGCATCCAACCATAAAAGCACATGACAACCTATTTTTCCCTCTATGAAGGGCCTGTCTTTTACTTCTGTCTTATACCTTATGCAAGAGCCATGGTGATCTTCACCTCTCCTTTTTACATTTTATCCTTTGGCAAGCACATTGTGTTGGAAAGATCCACATATATATATATATATATATATATATATATCCAAACGGATGTAAGTTATCATGAACTATTATTGTTGACATTACCCTTGAGGTAAAAGGTTGGGAGGCAACACTATAAGCCCCTATCTCCCTCTGTGTCCGACTAAAACTCCATAACCACAAGTATTGTGTGAGTGTTACCAATTGTGAAAGTCTAAATGATAGTTGAGTATGTGGACTTGCTGAAAAGCTCTTATATTGACTCTTTCCTATGTTATGATAAATTGCAATTGCTTCAATCACTACTAGATTTTTCATTATAACCGAGGGTCAAATTACCGTCGGATATTTCAGTTCACCGTCGGATTTCCATATAACTGACGGTACACCGTCGGCAATCTCCCGTCGGCTATGCTTGGTCAGCCATTACACTCATAGCCGACGGTAATGTTGGATAATACCTTCTCCTAGGGTAATTAGCTGACGGTGAGCCGTCGGGCACGTTTTGGTCGCCAGCCGCTTCACATAAACTTGATGACACTTATAGCTGACGGTTCCCCGTCGGGTATTTATTTTTCTGACTGTTATTACTTCCCATTGGCTTTCGCAATAGATGACGGTATATTTGACCCTTCGGGGTTTGTTATAACCAAGAGGAGAACGGAATCCTTCAGGGATTGTTATAACCGAGAGGATAATGAAACCGAAAGCTATTATGATAGCTGACTGTGTATACACCCCTTCGGGGATTCCTATGGTTGAGAGCCCAACAAAGACCATCAATATAGAGATTCACCGAGAGTGAAGTCTCTGTACTTGAGATGTTTGTTGTATCGCAGGCCATTAGTCACCCCTCAAGGTGCTTTCCACTTCAAATATACTCCCCCCATCCCAAAATATAAGATGTTTTTTACACTATGATAGTGTCAAAAAACATCTTACATTTTGGGACGAAGGGAGTATCTCATAATTGCACAACGACACATGAACAAGTAACATATATTATATTTAGCGCAACTTTCAAAATATCATAACCCTAATGACGCGCATCCAGATTACATTTGTCATCATGATCTATCTAGGAAGTTTGAAATGCAAAACAGAATAGTAACTAATATATAATGCTCGAAGCATTATGCCTAAACTAAAATTGACCAAAACTTCAGAAGTTCACTTTGTTGCATGTCCTGAAGAAAGATCATTAGACTCATCACCCTTCATCACCATATGGATCATAACGCTCATCGCCATATAGATCATGACAATCATCGCCATAGACATCATCACCCTTGCCATAGATCACGACTCTTCCAGTGTTGTTTCACATTCCTAAGAAATGATTAGACTCGTTGTAAGGGAGATGAAAATGATGTAATGTAGTTGAAATTTAATTGAGCATACAGTGACAAAACTTAGATCTTCTAACTGACTAGTTAGCTGCTATCTAGCAGTATGACTACATATTTACCTTTTGATCCTTCACATGCAATTTTCAGGGTAACATGAATAAGCAGGAACACATACTCAAAATAATAAAGATTGAGGACTACAGGTTGCCATGTATACTAAAGCAATAATCTACCAATAAACCACACTGATTTCAATTTCATAGTAAGTTTGCAACGGTTCAGAGCACATCATGCTTTTCGAATTACTTGTAACATTCATATAATTCCAAGCACATGGCAATTTTCTAATTACATGTATTAATCATATCTCCAAAATCCACATGTGCTATTGTTAGACCAAGATGGCGATGTGATATAGGTAAAAAAATCCTATATGAGTTCAACAAAATTTTACCCCTGGCACCTTGATTAAGATGGATTTAATGTGAAGAAAACAGCTAGTCCATAGATAGATATCTCAGTTATGAGCCACATCTAGGAAAATAGGGCACAAGCAGGTGCATACATTATATATATAGTACAGTAGTACCACCTAGGCAATGTGGTAAGCTAAGAAATCAGCTAAAATAAAAAAGAGTAGGTCCCAGAGCAAGTTATCTGTAGCATGATCTTCAAAGCCATTATACGCTGGCCAAGTGGTCAGTGCGTCTCAGACACAACGATCTCAAATAAAAAAGGAAGGTCTCAAAACAAGGAAGTCGATTGACAGGGTAGTGTTCTTATCAGAAGTTCAGAACTCAATGCTAGTGATGAAGATACATGTATTTTCGTATATATGTTTCTCCATGCACATGTTGTCTAGAACTAAATTGGCGCATAACTAGATGGGACGTATGGCTAAGAGATGATGGGCCAACCTTTTCAGTTTTGTGTTGACAAACATCATCTCGCCCCCTTTCAAATAGGACTTCATGTGCCTAGGCTCAAAAGCATTACATTATTGCTCTTCAGATAGGCCCAACTACCACATGCATGATAACATAGTGCGTATAAGAACAACAAGTAAGAACCCCTGCTCTACCCTGCTCTACGTCATTGAGAAAGAACACATAGGACATGATGTTAACTTGTCAATGGATGCATCAGCTTTAGGAACATGAGCTAAATGTTATAGAAATACAAAATACTGAAATGAAAAGCAAAAGCGAGATGAAAAAACTTACAAGTACATCTGCAAACCAAAACTGAAGGAAAAAGAACAAGGAGTGTACGCACTACATAAATGGAGGACCTCTTCGATGTAAATTAGTTGTCTGGGCAGGGACTACTAGTTAAGTTATACTCCCTCCCTTCCTAAATATAAGTTTTTTAGACATTTCAAATGGATTACAACTTAGGGATGTATGTAGACATATTTTAGAGTATACATTCATTCATTTTGCTTCGTATGTAGTCACTTGTTGAAATATTTAAAAAGACTTATATTTAGGAACGGAGGGAGTACAATAGTATGAAGTATACACCCCAATCATCATTGCACATGCTGACATAGTGTCTCTTCTCTTATGTACTAGTACTAGTTCGAACTGCTGCAACTAGCTACCCTTGATCCAACATACATGCATCAACACAAGCTAGCTATCTCACCTCACTGGCGCCAAATGGCTACTTACTAGTTAATCAAACTATTTTTCAACACATAGGCTTGACTTTATTTTCCAAACTAATAGACTTGCCTTTGTTTTTCAGCAATCATACAAACAAAAAATATACCTAAACAGAAATGCAAACAACGATGGCCTCACTGTAGAACGTGAACCTCACCACCATAGTAGCCCGCCATGGCACCATCTCCTCCATCTCCCCGGTATTCAACTTGAAAGACACGAGAGAAATCATGCAACCCCAACCACCAGAGCCATTCACTAAAACAGCACACATACGCCACACAGATGACCTACTCAACGAATTGCGCAAAGGAAGTGGCGACCAAACCTAGTACTGGCAGGAAAAGGTGTGAGTGAGTGTGGCCCACCCGGCAACATCAGGTGGCCACTTGGATGAGGAGGAGCTTGAAGAAAGGGCAGAAGGCCGATACATGGCGTAGGAGGTGGAGGAATATAGAGCTGACGAAGAAGACCGTCGCGGTCCTGAGGAGCGGCGTCGAGCACCTATTGGTTGGGGCGACAAGGCCAAGCTGACCAGATCCGACAGCGTCGTGGCCGAGGGCTGCTAGATCTGAGGGCCACGAAGACCGAGATGGGAGTTGAAGGGAGCAGGTGATGTTGCTAGACTAGGGAGGGCAACGAGGGTTGAAGTGTGCAGCGCCGCAGCCGGGTCGACGGGTGACAGCGGGGTTGGCGCATGGCGGCGGGGAAGCGAGAAGAGAAGATGCGGCGTGGGAGGTTTCAGAGGGAAAAGGGGTGAGGGATGGGAGGACGTGGGTACGTGGCCGACAGAAGATGGGTCGTAAAATTTGGTAGTAAGTGGCAAGAGGGAAATAATATCGGGAGTACCTGATAAAAGAATTTATATAAAAAATACTGTCAACACGTATTCAGTGGGAAAAATCGAAAGTAATTATCTTTAGGTTTCTCATAAAATGTACTCCAAACTTGATGGAGAACTACGAAGGACAAACCAGGCATGCCACATGGACCCGCTACCGCAACTTTGACTTCACAGCAACAAACAAATCGAAGCAATCCCGCAGACACGTCGGAAAAGAGCCGACTACTGAAAACATTATTGCGGCGTTCACATCGCTCCCGTCATCATCGTTGTCACAGAAGCTTGGACGCAACAACCTCGTCATCCACCGGTCCTACTTGCCGATGCTGAACTCCTAAGACGAAGCGCCTGGGAGGAATACGACACCAAGGTGTGGCCACAGTCACACAAGATCAATCGTTTCGCCCAGAGAGGTCGTGATGGCCCGATCCGCGTGGGAGGGGTGTGACATCAAAACAATTATGCCTATAAGAAGGTCAATGATGGTCATAGCCATTGCCATCACTGGGCACAACACGAAGTCGAGACAGGGTCTTCACCCAAGCTTCCACACCACCTCAGCCTCACATCATCCTGCCCCGGTTCTGGCAAGCCCACCAACCACCACCACCATTGAAGTTGCCACCGATGAAGAAGCCCCGAGATCCGCAGCAGCCATCGGCACCTCGCCGAGACCACCGGCGGCCAACCTCCATTGTGTGGCCCGAGATCCACCAACGGTCGTCCAAACGCAGAGCCACCGGACGCAGCACGAGCCGATATGACATGTCGAGCGCCATGACGTCAAGGAACAAAAGAGCGCCGCCCGAGGCCAAGAACCAACATGGTTCCGAGCCGCAACCATGTGTCAGATGCGTCCACCGTACTCTATGGAGACCAGAACTGCTGCACCTATAGCCATAGGTCTCCACACGTCAGGCTACCACATGGTCCACCGCGCCACCACATCTACACTCTATGGCCGCGCCCCAGCTTTTAGGAAGCATGCCGGAGCACATCCGAGTGACAACCTACTTAAGCGCGTGGCACCGGCCGACATTGTGTACGCAACGTCCCCCATCGCAACCGCCAGATCTGGGCGCTAGGACCCAAATCCCCCATTGAACTAGACCGCTCCATGGCTTGCTTCGCTCGAGCAGTAGTCCCTCACTGCGCATCGCATGACCCCACAGCGGTAGATCCATGCCACTGAGCCCCTTGTGTGCCTGCACCACCACATCACACTCCGTCGTAGCACCACAAGCCACACAGAAACACCGCGCCAGCCAGGACCAGAACCACGTGTGTTGTATCGGATCTGCACCCCATGCATGGAACCAGTACCAGCTACCAGTACCGACCACCTGGTCGGGACCATCACCCTGGCTTCCTCATATCCACGACGAGCCTCCTAGCGCTGCCCACTACGCATCTGTGCCTCCTACATAGCCCCGCCCAAGCTGCATGACCGCCTTGCACCGCAATGCGACCCACATGTGGCAGGTTCGCGCCGGCCAGGCCAGCCCCGCATGCCTGTGACTCAGGTCCTTGCGTCGCCCCAAGCGCCACCTCACCACGCAAGCACGAGCATCGCGCCGGGGCGCCCACTGAAGTGGTCGCCCCGCGCCGCCCACTGAAGTGCTCGCCCCGCGCCACCCAACCTCAAGTAGGATAAGGAAATGGCCACGCTGCCACCGCCACGTGACCTTTTCCCGGTGACGCCTACCGGTAGCGGCGAGTGGAGCATGGGCGCTGGGTGTGACGCTACCGATTCTAAATATGTTTTGGTGTGGGGCCCTAATTCTTGGAAATTTTCTTATACGGGAATTATCTGGAATATAACATCAGTCATTCCACATGTTTAACGACGTCATCTGTTCAAACATATCACCAAGAGTAAAGGTTAGCCGTCGGTTATTGCTATTCCCGTCGGGTATTTTCTCAAATAACCGAGAGTCACATAAGTATTGTCGGCCATTTCCACTCATAGGTGAGAGTTTTTTTTTCACCTTCAGCTATTAAATGTCACCGTCGGGCATTACATGTAATCCCCAAGGGTGTAACAAAAACCGTCGGGCATTACAGTGATCCGTCAGACATTAATTTGTATACGTGACCGTGGGATTTTCGCCGTCGAGCAATCTAGTATACCGTCGGCTATTAGTAGTAATACTTGTGAGTTGGCAATAACCGTCAGCAATTGAAACTACCGTCGGCTCTTACTGAAATAACCGACGGCCCGTCGGCTATTAAATTTCACCGTCGGAAATATGGGGATTTCTAGTAGTGAATGACCGAGATCATAATTTGTTGGTTTTCAATGAAGTTTATGATTCATACTTGACATTGTGAATAGATTATTACTTGAGCATAAGAAATCATATGATTATATATATATAGGACAGGGCTATTCTGTTACTAGTAACAGAATATTATTCTGTTACCATCAGGCCCTTATAGAGGCCCGATCAATTTTGCACAATCTGGTGCTTCTATGATGTGGCACGAAATAGAGAAAAAGCCCACCCACTCCCCACCGCCTCCCCGCTGCTTCCACCCACCGCTGGCTCCACCCCGTGCTCCCACCCACCGCCGGCCGCCGGGCCCAGCCTCCCTGCTTCCACGCGCCGCCGACTTCGCCCCTGCTTCTACCCGTCGCTGGTGTCACCCCTCTGCTTCCACTGTGCCACCAGCCCGCCTCCCCGCTGCTCCCACTGGAGCGCCACCCCCGTGCTTCCACCGCGCCGCCTGGCCAACCTCCCCGCTGCTTCCACCGCGCTGCCACCCCGCACACAACCTCCTGGTTGCCGGCCGCATTGGCGCTGCCATTGCTTCACAAGCCTCCGTTGCCCCCATCTCCTCTTGATCTCGTCATCAATCCCCAACCACTCTCTACAGTTACTGGCTCCAGCCGCCACCCTGTTTCCCATCTCCCCCGGCTCTAGTCTACCAGCAAACCACCTACACGCACAGCCGCAGGTCGCCGGTGTGACCCACTTCTTCTGCCGCAGCGTCCCTGATGTCCATCTCCACCGCGACAACCACCAACCCGACTTGCCCTCCGTTCACCGCTGCCACCCCGGATCGTTCAACAACACAGTGCCAAGCCGTTCGATGCCGCAGCTCGGGAGGTGCCCATCTCAACGTTTCCACACCTCCCCCTGGATGTTCATGCTCCTCTGGTATATATTCAGTTCATATTGTAGCTATGGTCATTCTATTATGATTTTCAGCTCATCTTGTGTGATTTCTTTCTTCAGTCCCAAGTGGCAAATTTGTTCTGCAGCATATGGTATCATTGAGCTGCACTTGTTTGTATTGTCCCTCTTCCCCTGCTCCTCAAGCGGCACTGTTGTCTTGTGCTTGTTGTTCGACAGGTATTTGTCTTAATGCCTAGAGAGGAGACTTGTTTTCTGTACTAAACTCATTATTAGTTTGGTTTGTATTATTTTGTAAATTCATGAAAAAACATAAGATAGTTGGGTGCGTGCGCAAAAATATCATCAGTACATGTTTCAAAATTATGTAAGTTTAGATATATCACCTAAAAAAGTTCAAAGAAAAATTATGCAAGTTCAATCTGTGTGCTGCTACAAATTTGCACTTCTTGTCCAGTCGTACTAGTACTGATGAATAACAAGTTACTGATAGTTATTAATGAATGAAAAATGTAGGGGTTGAAGTAAACCCTCTCGATATAACTATTACTAATATATGTGCTCTGCCTGCACATTTTTCAATACCGAAGAATAACCCTAGGGAGAAGTTCATGTTTAGAAAGTTGGTAGGTTCATACATAGAAACTTAACAAATATTGTCCATTTTAGTATTGATCGAGTATCATATATGCGTCAGTTCTAAATACTTTGTTCGTTGTGATTAGAGATAATACAAAAAGCATATCCTTCAGTTCTACAGATATTTTACAACTTCTCCGAACATGCGTCCACCAACATGCTCGACGTCGTCCACAACTTCATCGTGTGAGAGCTTATGCTCCAGATCCTCTTCCTCCATGGTCCCTGCATGCCGTGACGACCAGGTCTGCAACCGAAACTACAGCATAGTGTTCTTGGAACCAAACTGAAGCAATGCAACGAGAAGTACAAAAATTTGGGCTGATGTACCTTGTCCTATACCCACTTCTTTGCCTGGATGTAGGAATCTGATAGACAAAACAAGGTGTGTCCCTCTACATATTCAAGAGGGAAATTTGATTGCTGAAAATGCTTGTGTTTATACAATTTAATTTTGCTATATGTTTCTTATTTTAATTCAGTCCAGTATCTAATTTTAGTTCAGTTCAATTATCATTTTGGTTTAAGTTCAAGCCAATTCTTATTTTATTTTATCGTCTTGTGCTTCCATCAATTCCGTGGTCTAGGGCGGCTATCATGGTGTTAATTTGTGTCTTCTGACTTGTGCAATTTGATTTCTTGGCACACTGTCTTGTCCATGTGTGGCATTAATCAACCGTCTAAAGGAGAAAGGTGTTCTACATGAAATTCATCCATTTGTCACTGCGAGTTTATTCTTTTTTGTCAGGTCTAAGTTCAACTATGGTTTTGTTTGGACTTGCAAGATTCAGTTGACAACCACTACTGTGCAATGATATTATGGTACTATCAACATAAACATAGAGCCTCCACCTATGGCGACGCGCCATGGCTCCTCCTCCCACCTCCCACGACGTGCTGCAGGGGGGGTCGCCGGTGGAGGGCGGAGCGTTGGCAACAACCACTTTTGCCCCATCCTGCTCCTCCTCATCTCGTGACCGTCTCCTTCGGCACCCTGCACCTCGACGTCGAGCACTGCCCTCGCATGAGAGATCGGATGGACAAGGCGCTCATGCCACCTTCTTCCCCGTTGATCGAGCTCTTGTTCCCCACCGACAGCAGGAGACAGGAGGTCACCTCCAGAGCTTCTGGTGTCGTGAAGGCCGTCAAATGGTAAATTTCTGACCCTTGTAACCTCAGGTACTACTACAAAGCAGAAAGGATCTCTGTAAGTTAGTTAATAGCACCATGCCGTGCCTCTTGTGCTGCAAGACTTCTAGTTCTTCAACTAAAAAATAAACGTTTTGCTTGGCATGCTTTCTGGATGAGGTATTACATGATATTAGTCCCAAAAAAGTATAAATTTCTTCTATTGTCAATTCAATTTTCTCTAGTATGCATGTTTGTTTGCTTTTTATCATGATATATAGGAAGATGCTGGTAGCTCTAGTACCTATACTACAACAGTTCATTGACAAAAAATATATCAGTTCAACACATACTTGGAAAAAAGCTCAATACTAAGTGTTCTTTGCCTATCCTTACATTTTCTAGTCTTCACCATGTTCAAATAGTGCCTAGAAGAAGTTAACTCATGCATTTCCATAAAACTATGTACTGATAAATCAGAACTCGTCCATTTCCATCAAATTCTGTAAGTTTCGTGTGTGCGCTTCTACAAATCTGAAATACTTTTCCAATTATACTAGTACCGATGCAATTACCTAAAAACATTGAAGAAAAATTCTATAAGTTTGGTGTGTGTGCTGCTACAAATCTAAACTTCTTGTCCAGTCATTCTAGTACTAATGAAGATCGAGTTGACTGAAATAATGTAGTCGATTCCTGAGACCCTTACTAGTCCTATATATATAAGTTGTGCCTGATAGCCATACATGACTTTTCTCTTTGTTGCCTACTTGTTTTTGTAAAATTCTTTGAACTTATTTAGGCGATATATTTGGACCTTTGCCTCGTCAGTACAACAGCATGCTACCCAGCCGGTCACGAGAAGGGCTACGTGCAGGCCCCTTGTGCTCTGTCCTCAATCCGCCTCAGTCATCTCCCACTCATCCTCTCTCTGCTCTGTGTGTGTGTGCAGGGAGTGGGAGCAGATAGAGCGGGGGAGTGGGATGCCCTTCCATGGTGAATTCATAGGCATCTTCCATGGAGATTGTGAGCTTTGCTTGAGGATTTATGTTGTTGGTCTGTCCACTGTAGTTCGATATTACTCTGTAACTTCAGATATATCACCTAAATAAGTAATGATTTGCAGCGCATTTCTTCAAAATCCAGTAAAGTTTAGATATATCACCTAAATATCGTCAGTGCAAGTTTCAAAATTCCGTAAGTTTCTATATATCATAAAGAAAAATCGATGAGTCACCATCCGCTTTATATTCATGTTCTCTGTAGCACAAGTAGCAATGGGGCTGACTGAGAGTGATCCCTGAACCATTTCATTAAAGGCCATGGTTTCCAGTAATGCCAATGCTAATCCCTGAACCATCCTGTCCTCTATACAGATTGAGAGATTAACATATCAATGGAAGTTTGTTCTCAAAACTGAAATTGTTCTGCATGTACTGACAGATTAGTTGTTAATTATTGGAGTGTTTTGTTCTTGCAGAATAAAAATATTATGTATGCATTGCTTCTTGGCCCAGCGGAGAGAACCCTCATGTTAAAAAGTATAAAAGCAGTTTTGAAGCAATTCCCAGTGTCTTTAGAAGCATTCATGGTTAAAAAGCAACGACTACCTCCTCCGTTCGAGTTGAGCACTGTTCATCGTCCAAGTTGAGCACTAGGTGTCGTCCAAGTTCAAAGAGGGTTGTATGCAAGTACAGAAGTTTGTTTTAGTGAGAGACTGCGACGTGTTCACAATATTCTGTATGATTCATTTGTTCAACCTTAGAACTTAGCGATATTCAGTATATTTTTCTATGATTAAGGCACACATGAAGTCATGTGCAATGGTTATACCCCTAGTGTTTCAAAGATTCGTATTTTGTTTCTTCAAATGTGTTGTGCGCCTGTTTGATGAGGTAAAACAAAGTAAAATAGTGAAAATGGCATTAAAGACACTTGGAAGTACAAATGTAAAAATAAATAAGTTCTAATTCTCGACAGGTAGGAAGTTTGGAGAAGAAAACATATAAGTTTTAAAAAGAAGGGAATGGTAAAAATGTAAGTCCGTTCAACTATATAAACCATAAAGGTACGATGGTGATTACACCATCAGTAAAGATAAGGATGAGAAAGAAAATTAAAAAATAAAACTAAAAGAACATCGAGTGATTATTTTTTAAGAAGTACAAACTCTCTAGTACCATAAGTACCATAAAATTAAAATTAAAAATTGCATCTGTTCTTACTCAAGGGACAATAAATTTGCAAAAAAAATTGTACCAGTAAATGTTCAGAGGAAAAAAGCAACTTAATAAATGGAAAAAACGATAAGTTCACAACTACAAAAGTTGTATGTTCAAACATGACGTCTCAGATAAGTTTGGAAAAAAGCTCAAACAAAAGAAAAACCCATGGAAATTCAAATGGTAAAAGTCCAAGTTGCAAAATGCGAGAAGTTCAAAACATCATTGCAAAAAAATGAGTTCAAAAAAAGAAACACACAAAACATATTGTTCTAAAATAAATATCATTCAGCTCAATGATATAAACCATGCAAGTTCGAGGACTATGATACCGTAAACCATCGAAAAGTTACGAGAAAAAGGCGTACCCAAAAAAGTGTAAATTTTAGTCTACGAAACACGCTCAGCACAAACACATATGGACATCAGTTCCGGTACTCCGTTTTTTCTGACGGGAAAGCAACACGAAGGGTCTCACCACATTTCAAATTAGTCTTCACCAGTTGCGAATTTGAGGAAATGTTCAACATGACTAAGTTTCATATTTCGATAGCTCTATGTAGACGTTGAACTGAAATCTTTGGCCTCTATGAAAGTTTCGCATTTGACAATTCTTTGTGAAATTTTGTTGCACACCTACCACGAAAGTTTCCCTGAATATGAGCTGCCATTTTATAGCTCGTATGGTGCTCAGTCTCATGTCAAATACAGTAGTAACTACCGTTAGCCCCTGATCAAATACTACTACTATAGTAGCTCCACCAGCAACAACATAGTGCGGATAATTAATTAGCAACGGAATCTGCTCAGCTCCCATTTCATGTTCCATTTTAGGTTCATGAATTTTGGAACAGACCTTCCTATAAATTGCACTTTAAGCACAGAAGATTTAGCTTCAGCCGCTCTTTAGATTCTGCCATATGTTGCCAACTCTATGGTTCCTGCTAGCAACACTAGCCTAGAACCTCGTCTTGGCATCTTACATAAGATAAATGAACAAATTCAGACATGCCGTGAGATGGCCAAGATTATGGTGCAGGCTCTAGTTCATGCAGAACTAGATGACCTTTCCTGTATTGTGCAGAAAAGACAGAGCATAGAGACTGACCTTTGGAGACGTCAAGGATGGGCACATGGGCAACATGGCTACAGTTGCCGGTGACTGAGGTGAACCTGGACGGACGGTGGTGGTGGTGGCCACCGCCCCCTCCCACTCCGGCGGGACCTGCTCTGCCCTTCCCTTCCTAAGATGGCAAGGTAAACGAAATCAGTTGAGTGGTCACTCAATCCTTTCAACCACATCACAGATCGGTGCCTTGCCACTTGTACAAAGGGGAAGGAGGAGGGGAGCGGAACACGGCGACTCCACCAGCAGCTCGACCCGCCCCCGGCTGGAAATGGCGGCCTCCCCCTCCGCCCTCGCGCTCTCCCCCACCACATGGGTATTCCTTGTGCCTTCCCTTGAGTTCTCTCTGCTGATTTCTAGCTTGGTGCTACTTGTAGGTGGTAGCTTCTTCGTCCGTGCTGCTGGCGCTGAGGCGGACGCCGGCGCCGCGCGTGGCCGCCTTCTCCTCCGGCCAGCTCTGCGCGTGCTCTTGGGGCGCGCTGCGCTCTCTATGGCCGGAGCTCGCCGCGGACCCTCCTCGCCCTGGCGCCGCCCGCTGCAGGGCAGCTCTGCTCCAGCTTAGCGCATGTACGCACCCACGCCACACTTCTCTCCACCATACAAGCTCCAGTGGCAGCGCCGCCGCCGTCGCCCGCGCCCCGGCGCCCATCACCGCGACTGGGGTATGGCCTGGGTTGCCAGGAGGGAGGCGGGCGGGTGGAGGGATCCGCCACAAGTAGCTAGCTCAACGGGGAGAGAGAGGAGGGGGCTCTTATTTGCTCTTTTAATAAAAAATGATCAGTTCAACGAAATGACGGAATCAGTACAACCGCTCGGATTCATCAGTTCAGGAAGGGTAACAGAATAATATTATGTTACGCGTAACAGAATAGCCCAGATGTATATATATATATATATATATGTGTGTGTGTGTGTGTGTGTGTGTGTGTGTTGCTATTATAAGGATGATCATGATGCCTTCATGTCCGTATTTTATTTTATCGACACCTCAATCTCTAAACATGTGGGCATATTTTTTGATCAGCTTTCGCTTGAGGTCAAGGGAGGTCTAAGCTTGGGGGAGTTGATACGTCCATTTTGCATCATACTTTTATATTGATATTTATTGCATTATGGGATGTTATTACACATTATGTCACAATACTTATGCCTATTCTCTCTTATTTTACAAGGCTTACATAAAGAGGGAGAATGCCGGCAGCTGGAATTCTAGGCTGGAAAAGGAGAAAATATTAATGACCTATTTTGCACAACTTCAAAAGTCCTGAAACTTCATGGGAGCATGTTTCAGAATATATAAAAAATATTGGGCGAAGAAATAACCAGAGGGGGGCCACCGCCATCCACAAGCGTGGGGGGCGCGCCCTACCCCCTGTGCGCGCCTGTCGGTGTCAAAACCGGCGGATCTCGGGTAGGGGCTCCAGAACTGTGCGTCTAGGATCGATGGTAACAGGAGACAGGGGACACGATGTTTACCCAGGTTTGGGCCCTCTCTATGGAGGTAATATCCTACTTCCTGCTTGATTGATCTTGATGAATATGAGTGTTACAAGAGTTGATCTACCACGAGATCGTAATGGCTAAACCTTATGAGCCTAGATTATGTGAATATGGTAATGAATATCCCCTATCCGGACTATGCTCTCCGATTTATATAGACACCGGAGAGATCTAGGGTTACATGGGGTCGGTTACATAAGAAGGAATCTTCACAGTTGGTCGCCTAGCTTGCCTTCCACGCCAAGGAAAGTCCAATCCGGACACGGGTATAGTCTTCGGCCTTCGTATCTTTGCAGCCCATCAGTCCGGCCCAATGAATAACAGGTCGGACGCCTAAGGACCCCTTAGTCCAGGACTCCCTCAGTAGCCCCTGAACCTGGCTTCAATGACGAGGAGTCCGGCGCGCAGATTGTCTTCGGCATTGTAAGGTGGGTTCCACTTTTTCCGAACTCCAAGATAGTCTTCGGATGCGATGATTGTATCCGGACCTGTTACACACACCATACACAACCGCAGAGAGAATATAATATTTGCACGAATCTAATTTGTTGACAGCTTCTTTACAACACGACATTGTGTCTGTCCAGTGATAATTTCGAACCATTTTTCATCTGCCATCCCACGTTTCGAGACACGGTTGTTATTGGCACGTCTTGTCGAAGCAGAGATCGTGTCCCCTTATTTCGGGATTCTCATCAATGCGGGCATGGGTAACTCAACCGTGCCGTTTATACAGCCCTTGGGAACAGGCGAATCCTAAGGCGAGTGAGGAGGCATTTAATATTTGCTGCCTTTATAAGGGGATAAGGATTCCCTCTTTCTCTTCTCACGCTCTCTCTCTGTCTCCGCCTTTCCGATCTCGAGCTCCATCGCCCAAGTTCTCATCTCCTTTCCACTCAAGCAACCATGTCCGGATCCGGTGGTCAGGGCAAGTGGATGGTCTCCTCCGTCAAGGAGGAGGACATTATTGAGCTTCGGGCGGCCGGATATTTGGCGAAGGAGATCGCCCACCGTCTGCCGGCCGAGGGACAAGTCGTCCCCATGCCAGAGCCCACAGATAGGGTAGTATTCATCCCTCATTTCTTTCGCGGGCTAGGGTTTCCACTCCACCCCTTCGTCCGCTGGCTGATGTATTATTATGGGTTAGACTTCCATGATCTGTCCCCAAATTCCTTCCTCAACATCTTGGCATTTATCGTCATGTGCGAGGCTTTTCTCCGCATCCAACCCCACTTCGGGCCATGGCTCAAAGTCTTCAACGTGAAGCCGAAGGTGGTGGATGGCCAGCAAGCGGAGTGCAGAGAAGCCATGGTGAGCAAGCTGCCCAACGTCTCCTGGCCGAAAGGTACTTTCATGGAGACAGTGAAGGAATGGCAGAGACAATGGTTCTACATCACAGAACCCCGCGGCACCACCTGGGCCGCGGCTGCCGAATTCCGCTCTGGTGCTCCCATGCGGCTCACCTCTTGGGTCCAGAAGAGTCCGGACTGTGTTCATCCGATGAGCTGATAGCGTTGCAGACGCGCATCCAAAGCATGATAGTCAAGGACATCAAGCTCGTCGATGTGATCCAGGTGACGCTAGTTCGACGGATTCTTCCATGCCAGTGCAGAGGACGACCTCTGCGGGATTTCAACCCGAAGAAGCATCGGACCCTGGTGAGGCTCTTCGAGACCACCCACGAAGATGCCTGGAAGTTGGTCTTTAAGGGCAACGAGAAACCGCCGGCCATAGATTCAGACCGTGGTCACGACTGTAAACACCCCGCCAGCGAGGTATGTTACTTTTAACGTATCCCCAACTTAAATGTTTCGAGGATGATGTCTAAAATTTTATTATTACTCTCTCAGGATTGGATGGAGAGGGCGAAGCGGATCCAGTGTCTGGCTCCCTGCCCGAAGAACCAGTCATCCCACGCCTAGCGAAGATGTTGGTGCCGGCGCCATACAAGGCGCCGGAGAAGAAGGCCACGGGGGCCAAGAGTGGCCCCCGTCACAAGGGCACTTCGGATGCGACATCCGAAGAAGACGAAGCCCATTCCTCTGTCCCTGAGTACAATGACGAGGAAGAGGAGGAGGAGGATGAGGAAAACAACCCTCCTCCCGAGGAGAAGAAGAAAAACAGGGCGGCCTCGGCGCATCTGGAGGCGAAAGCGCCCAAAAAGGGGAAGGGCGCCCCAACGGTCAATACCGCGTGGGACATTGACAGTAGTCCGGAACGATGCCCCCACACTAAGCCCCAGGCCGCATCGTAAGTGACATGGCTTATTCATGCGCACATCCAGCCCTTTCTCTTTGTTATTTTAACACGGTTAACTAAATTATTGCAGTCCGGCACGTGACCTTATCCAGCGATCCTCATCTGGAGGTTCGTTGGCTCCGTCGGAGATGGCGAGCATGTCACCACCGCCTGCTTACTCCCCTGGGGCCAGGGACGACACCGAAGTGTTGTCCCGGAGGACCGCTTCGAAGGGAGGAGCCCAGGACATTGTCCGGGGGGTGCCACAAGGCGAGACCTCCACTGCCGGACACATGGGGGAGCCAATCCCCATGGAGACTGGCGAAGAGGGCCGTCTCTAGTTTGGCCCTCAGTAGAATACGATTCCGGAGATCCATATGGCTCCGGAGTCGGGCGAGCAGCCCCCTTTGAAGGAGGGGGTGCGCCACTTCCGCCGGTTGCTCCCGTCCATCCGAGGGCACCAGATATCTTGATGGAGGCGCTGCGAGGTGCCTCCGTTATGGATGAGCACCGTGTCCTTATGGGCGCGGTGATCGAGAAGGTTCAGTGCGCCAAGAGTGGACTGAACGAAGCCTGCAGCAACTTGTTGACAGGTTTCGAGGTAAGTGACATAAAAAGAGAAAAACCCCATGTAGTCAGTAGCCCCTGAGACATTGTCCGGTGTTCGGTGAGGAGAACCGGACAGAGGATCAATCTTCGGTTGCAGGAGACTAACGTAATATGTATGCATAAGCAGGCGTCGATGTTGGCCGCAACCTCGCATGCTGCCGAAGTCTCTGAATTGAGGCAGAGGCTGGAGCGGACCTAGAACGAGCTGGGTGAGGTTAGGGTTCAGCTCCAGGAGAAGCAAGGTGAGTAACGACTTGCTGTGTGTTCGGAAAGCGTAGGCACTGTATATTAACTGTAGTGTCGTAATGTGCGCAGGAGCCGCGATCGAGGTTGAGGCCCAGAGGAAGGCCCTGGGCGCGGCCGAGGAGAAGGCTGTCCAGCAGCAAGCCGCCCGTAAGAAGCTCAAGGCCCGGGTTAAAGAAATCCAGCATGAGCTCCAGGATGCGGTGAAAAAATGTGAGACCTTGGAGCATGATGCGTCAGCTCAAGGGGCCGAACTCACCAAGGCTCGTCAGAGCGCAGAGACCGCATGGCATGAGGCCCAAGCCGCCCTCCAGGAGATCCAGGAGGCCAAGAAGATCACGGCTGGTAAGGCTTTTAAGATGCAAAGCAAGTATGCAGCGAAGCAGTACCTGTTACTAACCCGGGTTCAGAGTTCCCCAGAGGCTTTTGCGGATCTACCACGCAGCATATCAGATGCTGTGGAGTTCTATCGAGCCTAAGGAGGAGGTTCTACAGAGAAGCTATTCTGGTTGCAGTATGCGACGCCGGAGTGTCCCGTGTCCTTCACCGATCAGCTGAAGCACCTGGTGGAGCTGCACTGGGTGGCCGAACTAGCCATGAAGGATGTGATGATCCGGCTATGGCCAGCCGAAGCTATGCCCGGCAGCTACTTCGGGCTCGTGAGGCGACTAGTGGAGGCCTGTCCACGGCTGGACGTCGTCAAGCGCTCTGCCTGTATTGAAGGTGCCCGTATGGCCTTCGCTTGTTGCAAGATGTGGTGGGCGAAGATGAACACCATTGAAGTTGCCAGCGGGCCGCCAGAGGGCAAGGAGCACCGCACACCTGAGAGATATTTTGCGGATGTCGTAGAAGGGTCTCGACTTGTGGCAGCTCAATGTTCGCAGGACATTGTGTTTGAATAAATGTATTCATGTTGCCCCCGCCCGGTATTATGGAAACAAAGCCTGTAATGTAATTTTGTTATGCTTTAATTGTTTCCTCCTGTGCGGACGTCTTATTTGTAATCTGAGGGTTGGCCAGTCGTCGGCTTCTGCCCTCACGTAAGTAGTACGGAGGTGTTCGGGATGGGATCTAAACAATCTTGATCCAATTATATGGTCCTTTGGAGGAGTTGTTTAGCACAACGAACAAGGCAATCAGACTATATGGCTTAAATGCCCTCACTTAGCCATAGGAGTTTTATAATTAAGCAAGTGCGCAGCCCCTAGTCCAAGCCAGGGTACTGTCAGCATCTGATCGGGAAGTGTCGATCCTTCGCATGATGCGGAAAAAATCTCCAACAATTTTGTAACCCTCGAACAGCTGACCGGCTCTCACCGTATCATGATAGTCAGTTTTCGGCTTTCTCTACTGGGGTGCTCATCCGGTCAAGGTCAGGGCACAATCACAGTAGTTCTCCCTTTACTACCCTAGCCGATAGAGCGGAACATAGGGTAGCAAGCACAGGAGCCGGGCAACCCAACTATTGACCAAAGACATGATTCAGAGCCAATGCACATAATTCTAAATTCAGGGTGCCGAACATATATATAAGAAGTGTTCGAACTTTGATGTCGTATTGTGGGGTGACAAGTAGCCCCTGGCGAATATGAAACGTACAAAAGAGTACCAATGCAGCCAAACGTATATAAGAAGTGAAAACCACAGAAATTGGGCCACGAACCATTTTTATTATAACTGGATGGATACATTAAGGCGTATCTTGTACAGATGGTGCGAGAAGTATCCGGGCTATTTAACATACTGGAATCAATAGGGCGCAGCATGCGGGTCCTGAGAAATAAGTATGAATACCGTCAAGAAGAACGTATAGAGGTTACCCTACACACATGTGCTGCTTGCCTCCATTGTATGCTAATCCTTCTAAAGGACTTGCGATCAGGCCTGCGGAAAAAGGTACCTGAAACAAGAAAAAAGAGTAAAAGTATGTGTGTTCGGGATCGGTCTGGCCGAACTGTAGACCCCAGGTTATCTTTTGCCTCCGTCGATGTCCATGGAATTTTGAGTGCGTAATTGTGTACGCGTGGTACGAATGCCACTACCTCATTGGGACTGGGACGGAGGCCGAATTGCTAGTCGAGCTCTTGACGAGCCGCGTTGTCCTCTTGCAGTGTAGTGCGGAACTTTTTAATGATGTCCGAGGGCTCGAGAGCCGTGCTATGGTGCTGCTTGAGAAGGCCACTCTGTACTTCTGCTGCTAGGGCGGCGATGTGCTCCTCTATTCGGAGGGAGCGTTCCGTATTGCCATTGACTATTATGACGTCGCGTGGACCGGGCATCTTGAGCTTGAGATAAGCATAGTGTGGCACTGCGTTAAATCTAGCAAACGCAAATCGTCCGAGCAGTGCGTGATAGCTGCTGCGGAAGGGGACGATATCGAAGATTAACTCTTCGCTTCGGAAGTTTTCCAGAGAACCGAAGACCACCTCCAGCGTGATTGATCCCGTACAGCGGGCCTCTACGCCTGGTATGACTCCTTTAAAGGTAGTCTTTGTTGGTTTTATTCGTGAGGGGTTAATGCCCATCTTCCACACTATGTCCTGATAAAGCAGGTTGAGGCTGCTACCGCCGTCCATCAGGACTCGTGTTAGGTGAAACCCGCCAATAATTGGGTCGAGGACTAGTGCGGCTGAACCGCCATGGTGGATACTAGTTGGGTGGTCTTGACGATCGAAGGTGATCGAGAATGATGACCATGGATTGAATTTTGGGGCGACTGGCTCTACCGCGTAGACGTCCCTAAGTGCTCGCTTACACTCCCTTTTAGGGATGTGCGTAGCGTATATCATGTTCACCATTTTGACTTGAGGGGGAAATTTCTTCTGCCCCCCAGTGTTCGGCTGCCAGGGCTCTTCATCCTCGTCCTCACTTTGTGATCCATTTTCTTTGTTTTCGGCATTAATCTTGCCAGCCTGCTTGAAGACCCAACAATCCATGTTGGTATGATTGGCTTGCTTATCCGGGGTGCCGTGAATTTGGCACGGACGGTCAAGTATGCGGTCCAGGCTGGAAGGTCCTTCGTTGTTTCTTTTGTAGGGCATCTTCCGTTAGACGGACATGGAGCCACTGAATCCGGCGTTGACTGTGGTGTCATCGGTGTTTTCGCCATTGCTCCGGCGTTTGTGTCTTTTGCGCCGGAGCTTGCTAGTGTTGTTCTTGGACTCAGTGGGGCCTGCCTCGCTCGCTGTGTTTTTGCTACGAGCCAGCCAGCTGTCCTCACCCGCGCAAAAGCGGGTCATGAGTGCCATAAGGGCTGCCATATACTTCGGCTTTTCTTGGCCGAGGTGGCGTGCTAGCCATTCATCATGGATGTTGTGTTTGAAGGCTGCTAGGGCCTCGGCATCCGGGCAGTCAATGATCTGGTTCTTTTTGGTTAGGAACCTAGTCCAGAATTTTCTGGCTGATTCTCCAGGTTGTTGAACTATGTGGCTTAAGTCATCAGCATCTGGTGGCCGGACATAAGTTCCGTGGAAGTTATCAAGGAAAGGCTCTTCCGAGTCCTCCCAGCTGCCGATGGAATTCTCAGGCAAGTTGTTTAACCAATGTCGAGCTGGTCCTTTGAGCTTTAATGGGAGGTACTTGATGGCGTGGAGGTCATCACCTCGAGCCATATAGATATGGAGAATAAAATCCTCGATCCATACTACAGGATCGATTCTGCCGTCGTATGATTCAATGTTCACAGGCTTGAACCCTCGGGGACTTCATGATCCAGCACCTCGTCTGTGAAGCAGAGAGGGTGTACGGCGCCTCTATAGCAGGCCACATCGCGGCGGAGCTCTGATGGGGTCCGTTTGCTGTATTCGGCCCGGGCGTGGTTAGGTTTGTCATGTCCAAATAGGTAGCCGTCGTCGTGCCTCGAGGCATGTCCTCGCGATCCGTAGATCGATCTTGTATGTCCTGCTTTACTGTCCAGTGTCTGCCGGAGGTCGTACGTGTGACCCCGAACTCTTCCGTCTCTATTTTTACGGGGTGGTGGGGCAGGCTGTTGTTCGGCCTGAGTTGCCGCTTTATCCCGACCGTGGGGTGGCCGGTCGGCCGCCCTGTCTCGACCATGTGGTGGTCGTTCCGCATTACGCGAGGGAGATGTGTGCTCCAGTGCGTCCTCGTCAAATTGAGGTAGCAGTCTACGTTTCGGGTAGCTCTTGGCTGGGCGCTTGAGGCCGTATTCTTCGGCTATCAGGACGTCGGACCATCTGTCGACGAGAAGATCTTGTTCAACTTGAAGTTGCTGTTGTTTCTTTTTTAGGCTCCTTGCGGTGGCCATGAGCTGAAGCTTAAAGCGCTCCTGCTCTAGAGGATCCTCAAGCACGATGAAGTCTTCGTTGCCGAGGCTTGTCTCCTCCTTGGAGGGTGGACAGTAACTATCGTCCTCCGAGTCATCTTCTATGGCCTGTTCAGCAGGGTTGTCTTGCCTGTTGTCCTGTTCCTCCTGTTCGGATGTAGCTTCGACAGGGTCTTCGTTGTTTTCGGCGTCGCCCGGAGTACTATTTTATTCGGTGCCAGTGTTGCTATCTTTTGAGTGATGAGGCTTAGAGCGGCGTTTGGGGCGCCGATGCTTGAGGGTTTATTCGCGTCTGGCTCTTCTTTGTCGTTGCAAGATCCTTTAGGTGTATCAACCATGTATACGTCGTACGAAGAGGTGGTCGTCCAACGTCCAGTAAATGGCGGGTCTTGGCCTTGCTCCTTGTCGGCATCGTCGTCCATATCGTCGATGTCTTCGGAGCCATAGTCAAGCATGTCGGTTAAGTCATCGACGGTGGCTATAAAGTGGGTGGCGGGTGGGAAGCAAAATTCCTCATCGTCCGCCTCTAGATCGAACCGAACATAGCTCGGCTGTAAGCCTTCCTCCAAGAATAAGTTCTTTAAAGAGTTTAGTACGTCACCCAAAGGTGAGTGCTGGAAGATGTCTGCGGCACTAAATTCGAAAATCGATAACCGATCCAGCTCGGTGTCCGCAGGCGCACCTGATCTGGAACATATAGCCGGAGACGAGTCCAGAGTTCCGTTGACGCAAACAATGCAAGATGTCAAGTCCGTGTGCGGCTCCAACACCGCGGACCTTGTGGCCTCGGAGGGCACGATCTGCTTCAGTTTTGAAGCCGTTGCAGCAACAGGATCCACCTCCTGGACGTAATCCGATAACAGATATAAGTCCTGTTCATCGGGACGAGGGGGAGCAATCGCTGCAGTTTCAAACCCGTTGAAGATCGAGTCTCCCCGGGTATCCGCGGCGTAGTTTGAGTTTCCAAATCTGACCTGGTGGCCAGGGGTGTAGCTATCGATCTGCTCCAGACGGCCAAGCGAGTTGGCCCATAGTACAAAGCCGCCGAACACAAAAATCTGTCCGGGGAGGAAGGTTCTTCCTTGGACAGTGTCATTATCGACGATTGAAGGGGCCATCGAGCCTTTTTTCGATGGCGTAGTGGAACTCTCAATGAAAGCACCAATGTCGGTGTCAAAACCGGCGGATCTCGGGTAGGGGGTCCCGAACTGTGCGTCTAGGATCGATGGTAACAGGAGACGGGGGACATGATGTTTACCCAGGTTCGGGCCCTCTCTATGGAGGTAATACCCTACTTCCTGCTTGATTGATCTTGATGAATATGAGTGTTACAAGACTTGATCTACCACAAGATCGTAATGGCTAAGCCCTAGGAGCCTAGCCTATGTGAATATGGTAATGAATATCCCCTATCCAGACTATGCTCTCCGGTTTATATAGACACCGGAGAGATCTAGGGTTACATGGGGTCGGTTACATAAGAAGGAATCTTAACAGTTGGTCACCTAGCTTGCCTTCCACGACAAGGAAAGTCCAATCCAGACACGTGTATAGTCTTTGGCCTTCCTATCTTCGCAACCCATCAGTCCGGCCCAATGAATAATAGGCCGGACACCCGAGGACCCCTTAGTCCAGGACTCCCTCAGCGCCCCCTGCCTCGTGGGCCCCCTGGCAGTCCTCTGGTGACCATCTTTTGCTATATGAGGTCTTTCGTCCGAGAAAAAAATAATAAGCAACCTTTCGGGACGAAACTCCGCCACCACGAGGCGAAACCAATCTAGGGCTCCGGCGGAGCTGTTCTACTGGGGAAACTTCTCTCCGGGTGGGGGAAATCGTCACCATCGTCATCACCATCCATCCTCTCTTTGGAAGGGGGTCAATCTCCATCAACATCTTCACCAGCACCATTTCATCTCAAACCCTAGTTCATCTGTTGTATCCAATATTTGTCTCCAAACCTCAGATTGGTACCTGTGGGTTGCTAGTAGTGTTGATTATGAAGGAAATATGCCCTAGAGGCAATAATAAAGTTATTATTTATTTCCTTATCTCATGATAAATGTTTATTATTCATGCTAGAATTGTATTAACCGGAAACATAATACATGTGTGAATACATAGACAAACAGATTGTCACTAGTATGCCTCTACTTGACTAGCTCGTTGAATCAAAGATGGTTAAGTTTCCTAGCCATAGACATGAGTTGTCATTTGATTAACGGGGTCACATCATTAGAGAATGATGTGATTGACTTGACCCATTCCATTAGCATAGCACTTGATCGTTTAGTTTGTTGCTATTGCTTTCTTCATGACTTATACGTGTTCCTATGACTATGAGATTATGCAACTCCCGTTTACCAGAGGAACACTTTGTGTGCTACCAAACATCACAACGTAACTGGGTGATTATAAAGGTGCTCTACAGGTGTCTCCGAAGGTACTTGTTGGGTTGGCGTATTTCGAGATTAGGATTTGTCACTCCGATTGTCGGAGAGGTATCTCTGGGCCCTCTCGGTAATGCACATCACTTAAGCCTTGCAAGCATTGCAACTAATGAGTTAGTTGCGGGATGATGTATTACGGAACGAATAAAGAGACTTGTCGGTAACGAGATTGAACTAGGTATTGAGATACCGGCGATCGAATCTCGGGAAAGGAACATACCGATGACAAAGGGAACAATGTATATTGTTATGCAGTTTGACCGATAAAGATCTTCGTAGAATATGTGGGAGCCAATATGAGCATCCGGGTTCCGCTATTGGTTATTGGCCGGAGACGTGTCTCGGTCATATGTACATAGTTCTCGAACCCGTAGGGTCCGCACGCTTAAAGTTTCGGTGACGATTGTATTATGAGTTTATGTGATTTGATGTACCGAAGGTAGTTCGGAGTCCCGTATGAGATCGGGGACATGACAAGGAGTCTCAAAATGGTCGAGACGTAAAGATCGATATATTGGACGACTATATTCGGACATCGGAAAGGTTCCGAGTGATTCGGGTATTTTCGGGGGTACCGGGGAGTTACGGGAATACGAGGAAGAAGTAATGGGCCTCATGGGCCAAGTGGTGGAAGAGAGGAGGCAAGGCGCACGCCCCCCCTAGCCCAAACCGAATTGGACTAGGGGGCCGGCCCCCATTTCCTCCTTTTCCCCCTCTCCTTCCTTCTCCTTCTCCTTCTTCCTTTCCTCCTCCTAGTAGGAGTAGGAAAGGGGAGTCCTACTCCTACTAGGAGGAGGACTCCTCCTCCTGGCGCGCCCATAGAGGGTCGGCCGGCCTCCCCCCTTGCTCCTTTATATACGGGGGCAGGGGGCACCTCTAGACACACAAGTTGATCAGTTGATCTCTCCCAGCCGTGTGCGGTGCCCCCCTCCGCCATATTCCACCTCGGTCAGATCGTAGCGGTGCTTAGGCGAAGCCCTGCATTGGTAGCAACATCATCACCGTCACCACGCCGTCGTGCTGACGGAACTCTCCCGTGAAGCTCTGCTGGATCGGAGTTCGCGGGACGTCATCGAGCTGAACGTGTGCTGAACTGGAAGGTGTCGTGCGTTCGGTACTTGATCGGTCGAATCGTGAAGACGTACGACTACATCAACCGCGTTGTGCTAACGCTTCCGCTTTCGGTCTACGAGGGTACGTGGACAACACTCTCCCCTCCCGTTGCTATGCATCACCATGATCTTGCGTGTGCGTAGGAATTTTTTTGAAATTACTACGTTCCCAACAGTGGCATCCGAGCCAGGTTTTATGTGTAGATGTCATATGCACGAGTAGAACACAAGTGAGTTGTGGGCGATATAAGTCATACTGCTTACTAGCATGTCATACTTTGGTTCGGCGGTATTGTTGGATGAAGCGGCCCGGACCGACATTACGCGTACGCTTACGCGAGACTGGTTCTACCAACGTGCTTTGCACACAGGTGGCTGGCGGGTGTCAGTTTCTCCAACTTTAGTTGAACCAAGTGTGGCTACGCCCGGTCCTTGAGAAGGTTACAACAGCACCAACTTGACAAACTATCGTTGTGGTTTTGATGCGTAGCTAAGAACGGTTCTTGCTAAGCCCGTAGCAGCCACGTAAAACTTGCAACAACAAAGTAGAGGACGTCTAACTTGTTTTTGCAGGGCATGTTGTTATGTGATATGGTCAAGACATGATGCTAAATTTTATTGTATGAGATGATCATGTTTTGTAACCGAGTTATCGGCAACTGGCAGGAGCCATATGGTTGTCGCTTTATTGTATGCAATGCAATCGTGCTGTAATGCTTTACTTTATCACTAAGCGGTAGAGATAGTCGTGGAAGCATAAGATTGGCGAGACGACAACGATGCTACGATGGAGATCAAGGTGTCGCGCCGGTGACGATGGTGATCATGATGGTACTTCGGAGATGGAGATCACAAGTACAAGATGATGATGGCCATATCATATCACTTATATTGATTGCATGTGATGTTTATCTTTTATGCATCTTATCTTGCTTTGATTGACGGTAGCATTATAAGATGATCCCTCACTAAATTATCAAAGTATAAGTGTTCTCCCTGAGTATGCACCGTTGCGAAAGTTCTTCGTGCTGAGACACCACGTGATGATCGGGTGTGATAGGCTCTACGTTCAAATACAATGGGTGCAAAACAGTTGCACACGCAGAATACTCAGGTTAAACTTGACGAGCCTAGCATATAACAGATATGGCCTCGGAACACGGAGACCGAAAGGTCGAGCATGAATCATATAGTAGATATGATCAACATAGTGATGTTCACCATTGAAACTACTCCATCTCACATGATGATCAGACATGGTTTAGTTGATTTGGATCACGTGATCACTTAGAGGATTAAAGGGATGTCTATCTAAGTGGGAGTTCTTAAGTAATATGATTAATTGAACTTAAATTTATCATGAACTTAGTCCTGGTAGTATTAGCGTATCTATGTTGTAGATCAATAGCTCGCGTTTAGCTCCCCTATTTTATTTTTGATATGTTCCTACAGAAAACTAAGTTGAAAGGTGTTAGTAGCAATGACGCGGATTGGATCCGTGATCTGAGGTTTATCCTCATTGCTGCATAGAATAATTATGTTCTTGATGCACCGCTAGGTGACAAACGTGTTGCAGGAGCAGATACAGATGTTATGAATGTTTGGCTAGCTCAATATGATGACTACTTGATAGTTTAGTGCACCATGCTTAAACGTCTTAGAATTGGGACTTCAAAGACGTTTTGAACGTCATGGACCATATGAGATGTTCCAGGAGTTGAAGTTAATATTTCAAGCAAATACCCGAGTTGAGAGATATGAAGTCTCCAACAAGTTCTATAGCTAAAAGATGGAGGAGAATAGCTCAAGCAGTGAGCACGTGCTCAGATTGTCTGGGTACTACAATCGCTTGAATCAAGTGGGAGTTAATCTTCCAGATAAAATAGTGATTGACAGAATTCTCTAGTCACCATAACCAAGTTAGTAGAACTTCGTGATGAACTATAATATGCAAGGGATAACGGAAACGATTCCCAAGCTCTTCGTGATGCTGAAATCAACGAAGGTAGAAATCAAGAAAAGCATCAAGTGTTGATGGTTGACAAGACCACTAGTTTCAAGAGAAAGGGCAAAGGGAAGAAGGGGAACTTCAAGAAGAACGGCAAACAAGTTACTGCTCAAGTGAAGAAACCCAAGTCTGGACCTAAGCCTGAGACTAAGTGCTTCTACTGCAAAGGGACTGGTCACTAGAAGCGGAACTACCCCAAGTATTTGGTGGATAAGAAGGATGGCAAAGTGAACAAAGCTATATTTGATATACATGTTATTGATGTGTACTTTACTAGTGTTTATAGCAACCCCTCGGTATTTGATATTGGTTCAATTGCTAAGAGTAATAACTCGAAATGGGAGTTGCAAAATAAACAGAGACTAGTCAAGGGTGAAGTGATGATGTGTGTTGGAAGTGGTTCCAAGATTGATATGATCATCATCGCACACTCCCTATACTTTCCGGATTATTGTTGAACCTAAATAAATGTTATTTGGTGTCTGCGTTGAGCATAAATATGATTGGATCATGTTTATTGCAATACGGTTGTTCATGTAAGTTAGAGAATAATTGTTGTTCTGTTTACATGAATAAAACCTTCTATGGTCATACACCCAATGAAAATGGTTTGTTGGATCTCGATCGTGGTGATACACATTTTCATAATATTGAAGCCAAAAGATGCAAAGTTAATAATGATAGTGCAACTTATTTGTGGCACTGCCGTTTAGGTCATATTGGTGTAAAGCGCATGAAGAAAATCCATGCTCATGGGCTTTTGGAATCACTTGATTATGAATCAGTTGATGCTTGCGAACCTTGCCTCATGGGCAAGATGACTAAGACTCTGTTCTCCAGAACAATGGAGCAAGCAACAGATTTGTTGGAAATCATGCATACTGATGTATGTGGTCCGATGAATATTGAGGCTTGCGGCAGGTATCATTATTTTCTAATATTCACAGACGATTTGAGCAGATATGAGTATATCTACTTGATGAAACACAAGTCTGAAATATTTGAAAAGTTCAAAGAATTTCAGAGTGAAGTGGAGAATCATCGTAACAAAATAAAAGTTTCTACGATATGATCGCAAGAAGTAAAATATTTGAGTTATGAGTTTGGCCTTCGGTTAAAACAATGTGAAATAGTTTCACTACTCACGCCACCTGGAACACCACAGTGTAATGGTGTGTCCGAACGTCATAACTGTGCTTTATTAGATATGGTGTGATCTATGATGTCTCTTACCGATACCACTATCATATTAGGGTTATGCATTAGAGACATCTACATTCACATTAAATAGGGCACCATCTAAATCTGTTGAGACGACACCGTATGAACTGTGGTTTGGCGAAAAACCTAAGCTGTCGTTTCTTAAAGTTTGGGACTGCAATGCTTATGTGAAAAAGTTTCACCATGATAAGCTTGAACCCAAATCGGAGAAGTAAATCTTCATAGGATACCCAAAAGAAAATGTTGGGTACACCTTCTATCACAGATCTGAAGGCAAGTTATTCATTGCTGAGAATGGATCCTTTCTAGAGAAGGAGTTTCTCTCGAAAGAAGTGAGTGGGAGGAAAGTAGAACTTTATGATGTAACTGTACCTGCTCCCTTATTGGAAAGTAGTTCATCACAGAAATCTGTTCCTGTGACTACTACACCAATTAGTGAGGAAGCTAATGATGATGATCATGTAACTTCAGATCAAATTACTACCGAACCTCGTAGGTAAACCAGAGTGAGATCCACACCAGAGTGGTACGGTAATCCTGTTTTGGAGGTCATGTTACTTGACCATGACGAGCCTACGAACTATGAGGAAGCGATGATGAGCCCAGATTCTGCGAAATGGCTTGAGGCCATGAAATCTTAGATGAGATCCATGTATGAGAACAAAGTATGGACTTTGATTGACTTGCCCATTGATCGGCGAGCCATTGAGATTAAATGGATCTTCAAGAGGAAGACGGACGCTGATAGTAGTGTTACTATCTACAAAGCTAGAATTGTCGCAAAAAGGTTTTCGACAAGTTCAAGGTGTTGACTACGATGAGAGTTTCTCACTCGTATCTATGCTTAAGTCTATCCGAATCATGTTAGCAATTGTCGCATTTTATGAAATCTGGCAAATGGATAAACAAAACTGCATCCCTCAATGGATTTATTAAAGAAGAGTTGTATATGATGCAACCAGAAGGTTTTGTCAATCCTAAAGGTGCTAACAAAATATGCAAGCTCCAGCGATCCATCTATGGACTGGTGCAAGCATCTCGGAGTTGGAATATACGCTTTGATAAGTTGATCAAAGCATATAGTTTTATACAGACTTGCGGTGAAGCCTGTATTTACAAGAAAGTGAGTGGGAGCACTACAGCATTTCTGATAAGTATATGTGTATGACATATTGTTGATCAGAGATAAATGTAGATTTATTCTGCAAAGCATAAAGGAATGTTTGAAAGGAGTTTTTCAAAGAAATACCTCAGTGAAGCTGCTTACATATTGAGCATCAAGATCTATAGAGATAGATCAAGACGCTTGATGAGTTTTTCAATGAGTACATACCTTGACAAGATTTTTAAGTAGTTCAAAATGGAACAGTCAAAGAAGGAGTTCTTGCCTGTGTTACAAAGGTGTGAAGTTGAGTAAGACTCAAAACCCGACCACGGCAGAAGATAGAGAGAGAATGAAAGTCATTCCCTATGCCTCAGCCATAGGTTCTATAAAGTATGCCATGCTGTGTACCAGACCTATTGTATACCCTGCCCTGAGTTTGGCAAGGGAGTACAATAGTGATCTAGGAGTAGATCACTGGACATTGGTCAAAATTATCCTTAGTGGAATAAGGATATGTTTCTCGATTATGGAGGTGACAAAAGGTTTGTCGTAAAAGGTTACGTCGATGCAAGTTTTGACACTGATCCAGATGACTCAAAGTCACAATCTGGATACATATTGAAAGTGGGAGCAATTATCTAGAGTAGCTTAGTGCAGAGCATTGTTGACATAGAAATTTGCAAAATACTTACAGATTTGAATGTGGCAGACCCGTTGACTAAACTTCTCTCACAAGCAAAACATGATCACACCTTAGTACTCTTTGGGCGTTAATAACATAGTGATGTGAACTAGATTATTGAATCTAGTAAACCCTTTGGGTGTTGGTCACATGACGATGTGAACTATGGGTGTTAATCACATGGTGATGTGAACTATTGATGTTAAATCACATGGCGATGTGAACTAGATTATTGACTCTAGTGCAAGTGGGAGACTGAAGGAAATATGCCCTAGAGGCAATAATAAAGTTATTATCTATTTCCTTATCTCATGATAAATGTTTATTATTCATGCTAGAATTGTATTAACCGGAAACATAATACATGTGTGAATACATAGACAAACAGAGTGTCACTAGTATGCCTCTACTTGACTAGCTCGTTGAATCAAAGATGGTTAAGTTTCTGAAAGCACAAGTGCTCCCTGGGTGGTTTTGGTAATTAATGTCAACATATCTCTTGTTGGGCTAACACTTTTACCTAGTATGTTTCAGATAAGTTCAACAATGGAGTGGCATGGACTAGAGGATGTGGAACCCCTTCAAGATGCTAAGGACAAAGGATTGGCTCAAGCTTCAAGATCAAGACTCTACATTTTCTATTTTAGTGATCCAAGATCACATTGAGTCTATAGGAAAAGCCAATACTATCAAGAGGGGATGAGGTATTGCTTAATGGCTTGCTTGCTCAAAGTTCTTAGTGATATGCTCCAAAACCCTCAACTACCTTCCCACATCCACATATGACCTAAACCAAAAGACAAACTCGGCCCCACCAATTCTATCTATCCGGCGCCACCGAGTTTCAGATGTCATAGCCACTGTCACAAACCCTAGCAAATCGGTTTCACTGATAGGGATCTCGGTCTCACCGAGATGGGATTGTAATCTCTCTATGTATGTCCATTACCAAAATCGGTCTCACCAAGTTTGAGCAATCGGTACTGCCGAGATTACAATGCAAACCCTCTGGTTAGCTTATTAGCAAAATCGGTCCCACCGAGTTTGTGTAATCGGTCTCACCGAGTTTGCCTGACCAACTCTCTGGTTAGCTTATTACCAAAATCGGTCCCACCGAGTTTGTGTAATCGGTCACACCGAGATTATGTTATGTCCTAACCCTAACCATATCGGTCCTACCGAGTTGCATCTCAGTCCTACCGAAAATCCTAACGGTCACTAGGTTTGCTGAATTGGTCCGACCGAGTTTAACCATTCGGTCCCACCGAGTTTGGCAAATTCTGTGTAATGGTTAGATTTTGTGTGGAGGCTATATATACCCCTCCACCCACTCTTCATTCGTAAAGAGAGCCATCAGAACATACCTACACTTCCAATACACATTTTCTGAGAGAGAACCACCTACACTTGTGTTGAGGTCAAGATATTCCATTCCAACCATATGAATCTTGATCTCTAGCCTTCCCCAAGTTGCTTTCCACTCAAATCTTCTTTCCACCAAATCCAAATCCTGTGAGAGAGAGTTGAGTGTTGGGGAGACTATCATTTGAAGCACAAGAGCAAGGAGTTCATCATCAACACACCATTTGTTACTTCTTGGAGAGTGGTGTCCCCTAGATTGGCTAGGTGTCACTTGGGAGCCTCCAACAAGATTGTGGAGTTGAACCAAGGAGTTTGTAAGGGCAAGGAGATCGCCTACTTTGTGAAGATCTACCGCTAGTGAGGCAAGTCCTTCGTGGGCGACGGCCGTGATGGAATAGACAATGTTGCTTCTTCGTGGACCCTTCGTGGGTGGAGCCCTCTATGGACTCACGCAACCGTTACCCTCTGTGGGTTGAAGTCTCCATCAACGTGGATGTACGATAGCACCACCTATCGGAACCACGACAAAAACATCTGTGTCTCCAATTGCGTTTGAATACTCCAAACCCTTCTCTTTACATTCTTGCAAGTTGCATGCTTTACTTTCCGCTGCTCATATACTCATTGCATGCTTGCTTTATATGTATTGTGTTTGTTAAACTTGTGCTTAAACTCCACTTAAACTTAAGAATATTAAAAACTGCAACTTTTGGCACTTAGTGTCTAATCACCCCCCCCCCTCTAGACACCTCTTCTCGATCCTTTCTATTGGTATCAGAGCTTTGGTCTCCATTGCCTTGGTTTAAACACCATTGGAGGAAGATGGATGTGTCTACTTTGGGGAGTCTTAGACATAGAGTGCCTATTCTTGATGGAGAGTATTTTCACGAGTGGAAAATGAAATGCTTGAGATTTTCAATGAATATCATTTGAACAAGTACATTACTAGCCCTTGTGCACCTCATGTTGATCCTTTGCACCCTACCCTAGATGAAGATATTGACATGATTCGCAATCTTAGAACTGTTGAGCTCATCATTAGAGGCTTGCCTAGAAACTTGATTAGAGGTTTGCCTACTCTCAAGTGTGCCTACACCATATGGAGATTTCTTGAGGAATGATTTCCAAATTATTCCTTGAAAAATGTAGACGAAATTCTCCATAAGTCTATTGCCTTGAGTAAGATGAACTCTAGTGATCCTAGCTTTGGTGATTGTCTATTTGAGCTTACCAATCTCATGCGTGCTAAAGGAAATGTTGGAATCATTAGCGATATCATATTCGAAGCTATTAGAATTCATAAAGGTAACCATTGTGATGATCATTTATCTAATGAATTACCCTCTCTAGGAATTGATCAATCACAAGATGATTTTGAACATGGATACTATGATGAAGATGATGATAGTGACTATGATCTTGATGATGCAATGAGGCATTTTGGTCTTATGGCAAATCTTTGCGGCTACATGGCTGGAGGAAAGGAATGGGTCCTTGATAGTGGATGTACTGATCATATGACCGGAGATAAAGATATGTTCCGTGAGCTTGCTGAAAACGACGGCCCTCGAAAATATGTCACTTTTGGTGATAATTCAAAGGGTAAGGTGGTTGGCCTTGGTAAGGTGGCCATCTCACATGATAGCTCCATACAAAATGTCATGCTCGTTGAATCCCTTGGATACAATTTACTTTCAGTTTCTAGACTTGCGGATTTTGGTTTCAATGTCTTATTCACTGAAGTAGATTGCCAAGTGTTTCGTAGAGACAATCATAAAATGGTCTTTACCGGTATACGTAGAGGAGATCTTTACATTGTTGATTTCACTAAAAAGGCTCAACCTAGAACTTGCTTAATTACCAAATCTTCTAAAGGCTGGTTGTGGCATAGAAGACTAGGTCATGTTGGTATGCGAAATCTTGATAAGCTTATTAAAGGTGATCATATCCTTGGAATAAAAGATGTCATATTTTACAAGGATAGACTTTGTAGTGCTTGTCAAGCAGGGAAACAAGTTGGAGGAAGTCACCGCGCGAAGAACATCATGACCACAAGAAGACCACTCGAGCTAATTCACATGGATCTCTTTGGTCCAAATGCCTACAAGAGTCTCGGTGGTAACTCATTTGGTCTAGTCATAGTTGATGATTTTTCAAGATTTACGTGGGTGTTCTTTCCTGATGACAAATCGCAGGTCCAGAAGATCTTCAAAAACTTCGCTAGGAAGGCCCAAGATCAGTTTGACGTGAAGATCAAGAAGGTTCGGAGCGACAACGGAATGGAGTTCAAGAACGCAAATGTGGACACCTTTCTTGACGAAGAAGGGATTTCACACGAGTTCTCGGCTACGTACACACCTCAAAAAAATGGAGTTGTTGAAAGGAAGAACCGGACTCTTATCGAGATGGCAAGAACGATGCTTGATGAGTACAAAACGCCAAAGCACTTTTGGGCGGAAGCGGTTGAGACAGCTTGTCATGCAAAAAAATCGCTTGTATCTTCACAAGCTACTCGGCAAGACGGCATACGAGCTCCCCACCGGTAACAAACCCCAAGTTGGATACTTTCGAGTATTCGGCTCAAAGTGCTACATTCTTGATAAGCATCAGCATTCTAAATTTGCTCCTAAATCTCATGAAGGTTTCCTACTTGGTTATGGCTCAAACTCTCACACTTACCGTGTCTACAACAATTTCACCCGAAAGGTTGAAGAGACGGTAGATGTGAAGTTTGATGAATCTAACGGCTCGCGAGTAGAGCAATTGCCAATTGATGTAGGAGACAAAGACCCTTTGGAAGCAATTCAAGACTTGTCCATTGGCAAGATTCGTCCAACGGAAGTGAAGGAGAGTACCTCGTCCGTCCAAGTGGAAGCTTCTACCTCACGACAAGGTGAACCAAGAGTTGATACGGAAGCATCCACAAGTGGGACACGCCAAAATGAAGAAAACGAGGAAGCGCACCAAGATGAACATCAAGAACCTCCTTCTCCACCACGACAAGAGAACGACAACGTCAACAATGAAGAAGGCCAAGAAGAAGCACAAGATGAAGAGGATGTTCCACCCCGACCCAAGCAAAAGCTTTCACGAGTTCGAGCAAGAATTGCTAAGGATCATCCCGTCGAGCAAATCTACAATGATATCCAAACCAGGAGAATCACTCGCTCTAAAACTCGTTTAGCTAACTTTTGTGAACATTACTCATTCATCTCTAGCATTGAACCTATGAAGGTTGAAGAAGCATTGGAGGATCCGGACTGGATAAACGCTATGCATGAAGAGCTACACAACTTTGAGAGAAATCAAGTGTGGACATTGGTCGAGAAGCCCGACAACAACCACAACATCATTGGTACCAAATGGGTGTTTCGCAACAAGCAAAATGAAGATGGACAAGTGGTTCGCGACAAAGCACGTCTCGTCGCCCAAGGCTACACACAAGTTGAAGGTATGGACTATGGTGAGATATATGCTCCCGTTGCTAGACTTGAGTCCATTCGCATCTTACTTGCTTATGCTAATCACCATGATATCACCTTGTACCAAATGGACATTAAAAGTGCTTTTCTAAATGGCAAAATTGAGGAGGAAGTTTATGTTAAGCAACCTCCCGGCTTCGTCAATCCTAAGAAACCTAATCATGTTTACAAACTTCACAAAGCCCTTTATGGTCTTAAACAAGCTCCTAGAGCATGGTATAAATGCTTGACCAAGTTCCTTATTGAAAAAGGCTTTGAAATTGGTAAAATTGATTCTACTCTTTTTACTAAAAGGGTTAATGGAGAACTATTTGTGTGCCAAATTTATGTTGATGATATCATATTTGGTTCAACTAACCCTCATTTTAGTGAGAAGTTTGGAAAGCTAATGTCAGAGAAGTTTGAGATGTCTATGATGAGTGAACTCAAATTCTTTCTCGGTTTGCAAATCAAGCAAAGTAAGGAAGGTACCTTTGTCTCCCAAACGAAGTACACCAAGGACTTATTCAAGAAGTTCAATATGCAAGAATGCAAAGGTATGACTACACCCATGACTACTAGTGGACATCTTGATTTGACCAAAGACGGTGAACCGGTTGATCAAAAGGTTTATCGCTCTATGATTGGTTCATTGTTATATCTATGTGCCTCTCGTCCCGATATTATGCTAAGTGTGTGCATGTGTGCACGATATCAAGCTGCTCCTAAAGAGTGTCATCTTAAGGCTGTGAAAAGGATAGTGAGATACCTAATCCATACACCAAATTTTGGCATTTGGTAGGTCCTCTTTTGATCTTGTTGGCTACTCCGATTCGGACTATGCCGGAGACAAGGTTGATAGAAAATCCACTTTGGGTACTTGTCAATTCCTTGGTAGATCTCTTGTGTCTTGGTCTTTCAAGAGGCAAAACTCGGTATCCTTATCCACCGCCGAAGCGGAATACATTGCCGCTGGTTCATGTTGTGCTCAATTACTTTGGATGACCCAAACTCTTAAAGATTATGGGATATATGTGAAACATGTTCCATTGCTATGTGACAATGAAAGTGCTATTAAGATTGCTCACAATCCCGTGCAACATTCTCGAACTAAGCATATTGAAGTTCGTCATCATTTCATTCGAGATCATGTTGCAAAAGGGGACATTAACCTTAAGCATGTTCGCACCGATAAGCAATTGGCGGATATATTCACTAAACCACTTGATGAGAAAGTGTTTTGCAGGTTGAGGGGTGAATTGAACATCATTGATGCTTCAAACTTGGAGTAGGAACTCCATTTGATACATGCAGGGCATGAGCCTATGACTAATCCTCGATATTTCTCTTATGATGCTCTTCATATGTCTTGGATATATTTGTACCTTGCATGTTATCTAACCCGTGTAGGTACTTGGTTGAATCTAAATCTATGAGATTGCAACTCACTCACATCTTGAGCAATCTCTACATCACCAAGTCTCTACACAATGGTGGTTGAAGACAAGGAAGCACGAAACATTCAAACATATCCTTTGGCAAATTCTATGTTGAGTCTCATGATTGTCATTTTGGATACACAAGTGCTCTTCCTTGCAAAGCTAACCCATGTGGGTAGATGAACTCAAACTCCAAGTGGTGCTCCCAACCCTTGATGAACTACATCAACCTTGAGCAACCCACACAAGTTCAACTACATGAGCAAGATCAACACCACCACCCAAGGTATGTTATTCCATCTTAGAGAAGCTTTACTCCAAGTCATGAGTCAAAGCAACTCGACAAGATGTGAATACATCAAAAGGCTTAAACGAAAAATGGTAACCCCATTTTGAGCTTAAACGATGAGTATGACCTATGATCAAGTGCTCTCACTTGACTCCTAAGTCAATATACTCTAACATAGGTGACTTTGTCGCCGACCATCTCTAGATGAAGTTCTCGTGTGTCTCTCCGTGCTTTTGTCTCTTGCATATTCTTCATCTAGAACTTTTAGTTTCTTTTCTTTCCTTTTTGTTCTGCATTTTCTGCATCCAATTCATTGCAAATCTTTCAGTAAATTCCTTGCATATCCTTGTGAGATCTTACTTGTCTAGTGAGCTGAGGTGACAAGTGGTTTCACTCTAATGAACTCGGTCACACCGGTTTGTTCTCTTCGGCCCAACCGAAATCTTTCGGTGCAACTGAAGCACACAACTCGGAGTCACCGATTCCACCACAGGAAAACCAACTTGCCACTTATTCCTGATTTCTGTTTGCTCCAGCTCCACTCAATGATTCTTGTCCTCTACCAGCATCATATTAGACATGCTGCTTTGCTCTGTGACTCAAGGACCAACCCATTTGTATCACATGTCCAGAAGATCCCTTCTTGTAAACTGATGTCAAAGGGGGAGAGAGAGATCACATCAAAGCTTAATCCTTCCTATAGGGGGAGAGAGTTTCTCAACTAGGAGAAAGCAATATCATCAAAGACCCCAGATGCTTGGTGTTCAAGAGGAGAGATGTCACATGTCTTTAAGAGGGGAAAGACATGTTTGGTTGCTTGCTTTAGCTCAAGCTCTGTTGTTTCCTTTTTTGTTGTTCTGATTTTCTGTTCCCTATCTTCTCCCAATATCCCATGCAGATTCAGGGGGAGCAAGACATCTAAGGGAAGGAAATCTCTGATTTTATTGCATATCTTTACCTTTGGGGACATGTCTATATCCAATGTGGTACTTAGTACTCACTCTACATGTCATCCCAGTCTTGGTTCTCTTGTGGTTTCTCTTGCTTGCTCTGGTCAGTAGGTGTATCTGTGTTATTTAACCTTGTTTGCGCAGGTTCATCCCATCCTAAGCCGACTCAAGACCACAAGGTAAGTATATGCATCACAGTCATGTGAATGAGAAGTTCTTGCTAATGTACATACTGTTTGCAAGAAGGACCCATGAGCATGAAGGTACATTTCTCACATTCACATCATTTGCTCTGATGCATATAGCCAAGATACATGTAACACATTGCTTACTCTGTCATGTTTACGCATTCACATTCTCCTATATTCAATATTCACATGATTGCATACATGTACGGGGAGCCTATGCATGTTACATGTCTTTCCAAAGCTTTACTTGCTATTATCTATATCTTTATCTA